>NC_086452.1:82377588-82577989 GCF_028390025.1 Pseudophryne corroboree
TGATCATACAGTATGTGCAGCCCATATTATTCGTTGTATTCGGATGCACATCGCCCCATATTTTATGTACATACAATGTATTGTACGATTTTGAGTGTCATTTCCCTGTTTTTTTTTTTGTGAGGCACATGACGGATTGTTTAACGACGGGTCGATAGCACATCGTTTGTCACTTGTGAGGCCAGGACTGCCAGGGAGCTTCCTGGGTAGATCAAGGGAAATCGTGAGACGATTTGCATCGGATGCGGGTCGTCCTAATGTATGTATGGCCAGCATTACAGCTTTGTATGCAGTGGATGTGTAATAATATGCTAATGGTGCAGGAGGCGCAACCTGCTGTCTGCTCTGATCCGCTGCTATGCCCAGCATTGGATCATCTACGTGAACATCAGCCATCTCAGTAACCCTCAGGCTGCTCAGGATCACTGGGGAATTCCTGCTGCTGAAGCCAGTGAAGCTGCTTCCAATGACGCAGCCACTGGCTTCAGAATGTACA
This sequence comes from Pseudophryne corroboree, assembly GCF_028390025.1. NCBI lineage: Eukaryota > Metazoa > Chordata > Amphibia > Anura > Myobatrachidae > Pseudophryne > Pseudophryne corroboree. The sequence continues at coordinate 82,378,085 of NC_086452.1, forward strand.
CAAAACAGGACCAACACCTCCCAGTTTTCTGGGACACTGCCTTATGCCACCCCCACTCCACCCCTAGATAGCTGCAGCCTTGTCAATCAAGATGCGGCACCCAGGGCACTGCGAAGGATCTTGCAGAATGGGATATGCACATGCGCAATACAGATCTCACACCATTCACTGTATGTAAACTGAATTAGGCGCAATGATTCCAATATTACTTACAGTATATCTGAATTACAGTACCAAAAAAAAAAGTTGTAAAGATGACCAGCTTCCTTACTTGTCCATTTCCATTCTGCGCTCAGCTGCGGATCAGCGTATTCCTCACCGTCCCCTCACACTTTTTCTCTCTTAGCCCCCCTGTCTCTGCTGCTTCCTTGCATGCTGCGCTGAGCTGTCCATCTCACTCTCCAGCTTCTGCATTCTTCTCACTCTCCAACTTCTGCGTTCTTCTCACTCTCCAGCTTCTGCGTTCTTCTCACTCTCCAGCTTCTGCGTTCTTCTCACTCTCCAGCTTCTGCATTCTTCTCACTCTCCAGCTTCTTCGTTCTTCTCACTCCCCAGCTTCTGTGTTCTTCTCACTCTCTAGCTTCTGCGTTCTTTTCACTCTCCAGCTTCTGCGTTCTTCTCACTCTACAGCTTCTGCGTTCTTCTCACTCTACAGCTTCTGCGTTCTTCTCACTCTCCAGATTCTGCGTTTTTCTCACTCTCCAACTTCTGCGTTCTTCTCACTCTCCAGGTTCTGCGTTCTTCTCACTCTCCAGGTTCTGCGTTCTTCTCACTCTCCAACTTCTGCGTTCTTCTCATTCTCCAGCTTCTGCGTTCTTCTCACTCTCCAGCTTCTGCATTCTTCTCACTCTCCAGCTTCTGTGTTCTTCTCACTCTCCAGCTCCTGCGTTCTTCTCACTCTCCAGCTTCTGCGTTCTTCTCACTCTCCAGCTTCTGCGTTCTTTTCACTCTCCAGCTTCTGCGTTCTTCTCACTCTCCAGCTTCTGCGTTCTTTTCACTCTCCAGCTTCTGCGTTCTTCTCACTCTCCAGCTTCTGCATTCTTTTCCCTCTCCAGCTTCTGCGTTCTTCTCACTCTCCAGCTTCTGCGTTCTTCTCACTCTACAGCTACTGCGTTCTTCTCACTCTCCAGCTTCTGCGTTCTTCTCACTCTCCAGCTTCTGCGTTCTTTTCACTCTCCAGCTTCTGCGTTCTTTTCACTCTCCAGCTTCTGCGTTCTTCTCACTCTCCAACTTCTGCGTTCTTATCATTCTCCAGCTTCTGCGTTCTTCTCACTCTCCAGCTTCTGCGTTCTTCTCACTCTCCAGCTTCTGCGTTCTTCTCAGTCTCCAGCTTCTGCGTCCTTCTCACTCTCCAGCTTCTGCATTCTTCTCACTCTCCAGCTTCTGCATTCTTTTCACTCTCCAGCTTCTGCGTTCTTCTCACGCTCCAACTTCTGCGTTCTTCTCATTCTCCAGCTTCTGCGTTCTTTTCACTCTCCAGCTTCTGCATTCTTCTCACTCTCCAGCTTCTGCGTTCTTTTCACTCTCCAGCTTCTGCGTTCTTCTCACTCTCCAGCTTCTGCGTTCTTCTCACTCTCCAGCTTCTGCGTTCTTCTCACTCTCCAGCTTCTGTGTCCATCTCACTCTCCAGCTTCTGCGTTCTTCTCACTCTCCATGGCTTCACCTGTGATTTGATGCGGAGCTGCATCTAACTAAAGCAGATTAAGGGCCTAATTCAGTAAGGATTGCAATCCTTTTGTTCGCATGCTGGGGACTGCAATTTCTGCTTGATGAAGGGGGGAGCGGCGGTCAGCATGCCGGGCGGCCAGAAGAAACTTGAATTAGAAAAATAAATAAATAAATGTAAACAAAAATGGCAATATGTTTCTACTTACTAAACGAATGTTACTTAAATGTGTGCCTCCTGCTCCGGGGGCAGCCAGGTCGGCAGAGTGGTGGGCCTGACATTGGGGGCGGTGAAGGCTGTGATGCAGATTGGATCTATATATCTATATATAGACACAATGGGGGTAATTCAGATCTGATCGTAGATGTTCTAAATTTACTCAGACATGTGGGGGGTCGCCCAGCACAGGGCTTGTCCGCCCCGCATGTCAGGCCCTATACCCCCCCCCCCGGCACAGGTGCAAAAGCATCGCACGGTGGTGATGCTTTTGCACCTGGCGAGTAGCTCCCTGCCAGCACAGCTCCTGCACGCTGGCAGGCCGCTACTCGCCGCGTCCCAGCCCCCAAAGGTACGGACACGTCTGTGTTGTCCGGACTGCGCCCAGCCAACAGCGTTCTAACCCCGTTGGCACACCCCCTCCGGCCCCGTGACCGCCTCTGCCTGTCAATTAGGCAGAGGCGATCGCTGCCCTGAGATGCTGATAGCATCTCACTGGGCTCCCAGGGTGCGCACACGCAGTGCAGCCACTGCGCATGCGCACTCCAGCAAAGGCTTCAGACTGTAAACGCTGCCGCTGCAGCGATCCAGTCTGAATTAGCCCCTATGTGTCCATAGAATACATACAGATGTAGCCATGCTCATCTTGCTGTGATGCGGTATGCTGCAACAAGGCTTGCTGCATTGCATGCCGGGCTGCAACTATTCAAATCCAGCGATCACTCCATTAATTCCTAGAGATCGTCAGCTGCTGAATAGTCACAGGCCAGCGCGCCATGCAGCATCCACATCGCAGATAGATGAGCGCTTAACGCCACCTAAGCAGAGTGAATTGTGAAAGCATGGCTTTGCTTTAGCAATAAACTTGCAATACAGGTTGAGTATCCCTTATCCAAAATGCTTGGGACCAGAGGTATTTTGGATATCGGATTTTTCCGTATTTTGGAATAATTGCATACCATAATGAGATATCCTGGCGATGGGACCTAAATCTAAGCACAGAATGCATTTATGTTTTATATGCACTATATACACACAGCCTGAAGGTCATTTTAGCCAATATTTTTTATAACTTTGTGCATTAAACAAAGTGTGTGTACATTCACACAATTCATTTATGTTTCATATACACCTTATATACACAGTCTGAAGGTCATTTAATACAATATTTTTAATAACTGTGTGTATTAAACAAAGTTTGTGTACATTGAGCCATCAGAAAACAAAAGTTTCACTATCTCACTCTCACTCAAAAAAGTCCGTATTTCGGAATATTCCGTATTTCGGATATTTGGATATGGGATACTCAACCTGTATTGCGATATTTACTCTGCAGAAGAACAGGTGCACGCTCCGTTAATACAGTTATCATATCATATCAATCATAATCATTTACTGCTGGACCAGTGTAATATTCACACAGATATCAGTAGGGTATTTATAGAAGAATGTTCCCTTTAACGGACCCTTATGGAGTACGACAGCTGTCTGGTCTGGCACATTGCAGTCAGTCTCCCCCATATTACAGAGGCATAATACTCAGGTGACTTTTTTTTATGTTGTTTTAAACATCACATTAAATATTTTAATAAATCCTGTTGGGCTGAACACATTGTTACACTTGTGCTATAGTACAGCATTTCTGTTTTACTTCATGTTAGGCAGAACCCTCATTATATATGAGTTCCTTGAATAGACAGCACTCCAAACAAGATTAGCTACATAAATGCATTGGTTTATTGAATTGACAAAGTTTTGGACCATAAGCAGTCCTTTCTGAAGGATCAGTTATGTCCGAAACACTGTAAATTCAATAAACCAACGGGTTTATGCAGTTTATCTTTGTACAGTACGCACAATTACAATTTCTGGCACCAACTATTATTGATTTTCCAAGGAGTGCACCTTATAGTTAAGCTCTTTACATATACAGTATAAAAGTGAATACGGAAAGTAGTCACAGCGCTTCACTTTTTCCAAATTTTGTTATGTTACAGCCTTATTCCAAAATGGAATAAATTCCTTTTTCCCTCAAATTCTACACACAAAATCCTATACTGACAATGTGAAAAAAAGTTTTTTTGAGATTTTTGCAAATGTATTATGCTCTGGAGCAAGTTTTCATCCAGGATGTATCTGTACATTGCTGCATTCATCTTTCCCTCTATCCTGACTTGTCTCCCAGTTCCTGCCACTGAAAAACATCACCACAGCATGATGCTGCTACCACCATGCTTCACTGTAGGGATGGTATTGGCCTGTTGATGAGTGGTGCCTGGTTTCCTCCAAACATGACGCCAGGCATTCATGCGTGGACTGCCATGTGCTTTTTACTAAGGAGTGGCTTCCGTCTGGCCACTCTACCATACAGGACTGATTGGTGGATTGCTGCAGAGATGGTTGTCCTTCTGGAAGGTTCTCCTCTCTCCACAGAGGAATGCTGTAGCTCTGACAGTCACCTGCCTGACTAGGGCCCTTCTCCCCTGATCGCTCAGTTTAGACGGCCGGCCAGCTCTAGGAAGAGTCCCGGTGGTTCCGAACTTCTTCCATTTACGGATGATGGAGGCCACTGTGCTCATTGGAACCTTCAAAGCAGCAGATATTTTTCTGTACCCTTCCCGAGATTTGTCTCAGAGGTCTACAGACAATTACTTTCACTTCATGCTTGGTTTGTGCTCAGACATGCACTGTCAAGTGTGGGACCTTATATAGACAGGTGTGTGCCTTTCCAAATCACGTCCAATCAACTGAATTTAACACAGGTGGACTCCAATTAAGCTGTAGCAACATCTCAAGGGTGATCAGTGGAAACAGGATGCACCTGAGCTCAATTTTGAGCTTCATGGCAAAGGCTGTGAATACTTATGTACATGTGATTTCTTAGTTTTTTATTTTTAATAAATTTGCAAAAATCCAAAAATCTTTTTTCACTTTGTCATTATGGGGTATTGTGTGTAGAATTTTGAGGGGAAAAATTAATTTATTCCACTTTGGAATAAGGCTGTAACATAACAAAATGTGGAAAAAGTGAAACGCTGTGAATACTTTCCAAATGCACTGTATGTATGTACTGTATATATGTGTATATATATATATATATATACATGTGTATATACACTGCTCAAAAAAATAAAGGGAACACTAAAATAACATATCCTAGATCTGAATGAATGAAATATTCTTATTAAGGTCTGGATTTGGAGTCACCCTCAAAATTAAAGTGGAAAAACACACTACAGGCTGATCCAACTTTGATGTTATGTCCTTAAAACAAGTCAAAATGAGGCTCAGTAGTGTGTGTGGCCTCCACGTGCCTGTATGACCTCCCTACAACGCCTGGGCATGCTCCTGAGGGATCTCCTCCCAGACCTGGACTAACGCATCCGCCAACTCCTGGACAGTCTGTGGTGCGACGTGGCATTGGTGGATGGAGTGAGACATGATGTCCCAGATGTGCTCAATTGGATTCAGGTCTGGGGAACGGGCGGGCCAGTCCATAGCATCAATGCCTTCGTCTTGCAGGAACTGCTGACACACTCCAGCCACATGAGGTCTAGCATTATCTTGCATTAGGAAGAACCCAGGGCCAACCGCACCAGCATATGGTCTCACAAGGAATCTGAGGATCTCATCTCGGTACCTAATGCCAGTCAGGCTACCTCTGGCGAGCACATGGAGGGCTGTGTGGCCCCCAAAAGAAATGCAACCCCACACTATTACTGACCCACCGCCAAACCAGTCATGCTGGAGGATGTTGCAGGCAGCAGAACATTCTCCTTGGCGTCTCCAGACTCTGTCACGTCTGTCACATGTGCTCAGTGAGAACCTGCTTTCATCTGTGAAGAGCACAGGGCGCCAGTGGCGAATTTGCCAATCTTGGTGTTCTCTGGCAAATGCCAAACATCCTGCACGGTGTTGGGCAGTAAGCACAACCCCCACCTGTGGGCGTCGGGCCCTCATACCACCCTCATGGAGTCTGTTTCTGATCGTTTGAGTAGACACATGCACATTTGTGGCTTGCTGGAGGTCATTTTGCAGGGCTCTGGCAGTGCTCCTCCTGTTCCTCCTTGCACAAAGGCGGAGGTAGCGGTCCTGCTGAGGGGTTGTTGCCCTCCTACGGCCTCCTCCACGTCTCCTGATGTACTAGCCTGTCTCCTGGTAGCGCCTTCATGCTCTGGACACTACGCTGACAGACACAGCAAACCTTCTTGCCACAGCTCGCATTGATGTGCCATCCTGGATGAGCTGTACTACCTGAGCCACACACACTACTGAGCCTCATTTTGACTTGTTTTAAGGACATTACATAAAAGTTGGATCAGCCTGTAGTGTGTTTTTCCACTTTTAATTGTCAGGGTGACTCCAAATCCAGACCTCCATGGGTTAATAAATTTGATTTCAATTGATAATTTTTGTGTGATTTTGTTGTCAGCACATTCAACTATGTAAAGAACAAAGTATTTAATAAGAATATTTCATTCATTCAGATCTAGGATGTGTTATTTTAGTGTTCCCTTTATTTTTTTGAGCAGTGTATATATATATATATATATATATACACATTGATAAAGCTAAATATTTATCTTACTTAAAACCCTTTAAGAGGTCTAAGAACACTGTACGCTATTGACGTATGGAATACCGTAAGGGTACGCACGTTGCGTAACAATCGCTTAGCCGTAGTCGAGACGCTCAAGCGTCACGTTCGCTCACGGCCAAGAGATCACAGGCAGGCACGCTATTGGCTGCCGACTAACGTAATGATACGCTATTAGCGTAGCGGACGCTCGGGACCACGAGGAGATCACAAGCGGCGCTGACGCTCACAGTGTAAAACCTTTTATCTATACCATAAAACAATGTATTATGCAGTAAACCTTGGTGTAGTGATAGGGTGTAGATGTAACACAGTGTAACCTTATTAACTTAAAAGCTGTTCGAGCGTCTCCGACGCTCTGAGAATACTTAGAAATATAAGAAATACACAGATACCGATCTTAGGTTCTAACACCTTCTATGAACGTTCTATTTGCAAAAGAATAATACAATACAAGTCATACACTACCAATATAACATAGACTAACTAACCAGATAACTACACATGAAATACAATACAATACACTTACGTTTAAGGGAAAATGAGAGAGAAAGAGGAAGAGAGAGAGAGATATGGCTCACAATAACAATAAAGACAATATGATTGCGGAGAAAACTTACGCACAAGGGGAACGATCGCATGCGCCTTTCCGAATATCCAGCTCCCGATTATCAGTGATGAGAACCGTTGAAGAGAGTGAACTGGATACGATCGGCTTGTCTATTTATGCCCCACACACAATACAATTCAATGGTCCCTACAATCTCATTGTTCATTGGACACAGGAATTCGTCTTCGCATTATAACAAAAGGTCATAGGTTGATTCATACAGGTGGGCTGTGTCTATTTCCAACTGCTCCGGTGGGTGGGAAACTAGGTTTCCCGCCGCATGGATAAGTAAGTGCAAATAATAGTAAATGGACATAAACTTCTTATGTCTATAACTATTCGCACGAGCGATTAATCCGCTTCAAACCAACACCGGAATATTGCTAATTAAATACTCTTCCGATGGATACTAAACGCCACTGTATGACCCTTGTCTGACCCTTCGTATCAAACAAAGAGGGATCTCTTTGTTCATGAACATGCTACATTAACTAAACTTTCAGATTCTATCAAAGGTACCATAATCTACAAAATACATTATATGGTTAAAATATGTAACGATCGAGTCGCACGCTAGGCGCACATAAACTCTACCGTAAATGCGCATACCGTGCGCCTGCGGGTGCACGCAACAGCGGGTATGCGTACGCACGGGAGAGCGCACGCATGCGCAGCGCGGACCTGTATGAGGTGCAAATATGGCAGTGTGCATCATGATATTTTTCTGACTTTGACAGTCCACCCTTTGGCAGTCACCAATAACTGCCACTTCCTAAAACATTTCAAAAAGAGAAAAATATATGTCATGTGTAAATACATTTCTATGGTTGGGTAGGGGAGGAGAGGAGAAGGTGAGAAAAGGGTATGACCTAGTGAGATAGCAGAAGCATGTGTGTATGAATCCATGTTTGGGGGGTCATGTATCATCGTGCCGTACGTGTCTTAAATCAAGCTTCGAGGTATTGCGAAGTATACATTTGAATTCCTTCTTATCCCGCGGTACGGGTCTGTGGATGGGCTGTCAAACGTTACCGAGCTCTTTTCGGCTTTTGGTTGCAACAAAATGGGGGAGCACATTATAGTTGATGATACATGAATGGGGGGATATGTGATTGCTGATATCTGTGCCTGTATTCCCTATCGACTATGTGTGTCATTACCTGAAGGTTGTAGAAATGAAGATAAAGAACAATTATGGTAAATGCAGTGGTATTCTATGTCAGGTTAATGAACATTTGTCGGTTGAAGTCTTGTCTGGTGTCTGTTGAATGCAGTCTTCTTTGGGCTTTTGCCAAAAAGTGTGGGCAAAAAGCTTTGTCAATGTCCATAGACTTACAAAAGTGTTGGGCTAGCGTAATTTTAAAATTTCTAGGGAAACTGGGGGTCTATGGCATAGTTCATCAATTATCTGTGTATAAGGTTGTCAAAACTTCTTCTTTAATCAATCTGTTGTCTGTATACAGGATCATCAAATTCCTCGTCCAAGTGGGTCTTTTTACCTTGGAGAAAACGGAAAAACAGGTGAAAGAAACGGACCGTATAATCGCATTTTCATCACATCATTGTCTCTACCGTTGGGTCATAAATCAAATCCATTGGAATTACAATTTCCTCACTCCTTAGACTCATTACCCTGGTACTACGTTTGCACTTTGTTAAAGCCTGAACGCATCTAAATATCAAGCCAATCGTTATGACGACACCCAAGATACATAGGAGAAACTTCCCTACATCCATTATGACTCCTTGAGCCCATTCTCCTAAACCAGAGAACCAATTTCGCGGGTTCAACCATGACACCCAACCAGTCAGCTCATTACCCACAGCAGCAAGGGTGAGATTGTGTCTCCTGCGAAATTCCCACTTTAATTGGAGAATGTCATCCATCTTTTGGTCTATGACCTCGACCGGATCCTCGGTACTATTCGTAATATATGTGCAGCATTTCACGCCGTACTGCGTTGCCAGTGTGACACAATATCCACCTGTCACTGCTGTGAGATAATTAAGAACCATTCTATGCTGAACCAGTTCTGTTTTATAAGCTTGAAGCTCTCTTCCAGTATACCTAAAAGTGTCATCATACATTTCTGTGATATTGTCTAGTAAATTTGCAAGCGCAGAGATATACCTATAGTTCAGCACTCCTCTAGCGGTGCGAGTGATATCTAACGCGATTAGGAATTGAATCCCGGTGGATTCATGGATCATGTCAGAGGCCGAATGCTCTGTCCTTTCTGTCAGTTGCCTTTTAACTACGTGCTCGTAATGGGTGTGAGTATAAGGAGCTTGGGCACCACGGTGTATATCTTTCATTTTGGCATGTGATACAGTCATTACTTCAGGCAGTACTTTTCCAATATAACACAATCCTTCAGAGTTTGGGGCAAGCCACTTATACGCCTTTCTCCCGCATATGAAATATGCATCATCGGGGAGAACATATGGGACGGAGTAGGACATAACCATATTACACATCTTCCATGTGAAATCTCCTAACCCTAATTCTCCCATCTGTCTAGTACACGTATCAGTTTGTACGATATGTGCACAGTATCCTGGTGATACTTCTCCAACTCTCGTAATCCTACTTCCTAGGGTATACCTATATCGGAAAGATTTTTCTCTACTGGCTATGTGGCGTATAAGCTCTGTATCTGTCGGCATTCTATCTGCTCTATATGAAAAGGTCATGGTTTGGTTACTCCATGACACTTCCCAATTTCCCGGCTTTCGGGGATTGGAAATGTTAAAACATATTAGGGACTTATCCACATGATATTGGTGGAGCTTCAAACTAGGAGGGCTGGAGATATTAAACCTCCTGTCCATCGGTCTCCCACCCTTTAGCTCAAGTACCTCCCCTATCGTTAAAGGAAATGGTACTAGCCCTGATTTGCTATGGCCTTGAGGTACTTGAGAGCATACCCAACAATCTGTCTGATTTAACACTTTACCCACTAAGGAGTGATAGTTACTCAATGGATGCCGGTCCATGTGGATATTAAAACTGGATTGGCATTTCTTGATGCACCCATCCTCAACTACATTGTCACAGAGCCTACAGATACAGTTTTCTTCAGCTAACAATCCTTCACAATTCCTTCTATTGTCAATGCTATCGGATCGTTTTCTGATACTCGCCTTTACTTGTTGATTAAGTTGTTCTTGGAAAACTACGCCTCCATCTTTGTCATCAGAACCCCTTCCAGAACCTCTCTCGACCTCCATGGTACTCTCGCCGGAACAGACTGCTCTGGTTAACATCATGGTCAACAGGAAAATCTGAATCACAGTCTCTTGGGGCAAGTCCATCTTATAGAAGGAAACGGAGAAGAATGAGAAGGGGGAAAGAAATAATTTGAGGGAGATGGGATGGGAAGTTGGAGAAAAACAATAAAAGGGAATAGGGAATCGACAACTGCTTCCGATCTTATGATTTTCAATGCTCAGGTGCCGCCTCAGTCCTCTTGGAACAGACACTCCAGTGATACAACTTCCTCTACCGTCTGTTCCTTATCACGGGACCTCTCTGGATCAGCAACCTTCTTACAGTGGGACGAATGAACCCAAGTCTCTCTCTCGGCAACCTTCAATGCTGTAGTGCTAGTCAATAAGACTTGGTATGGTCCTTCCCATCTGTCAATAAGGCAACCTGAGCGTAGAAAATTCCGTATCATTACATAATCCCCAGGTTCAATGTCATGACAATTACTATCTGGTAAATCAGGAATCATTAACTTCAAATTATCATTTTGCTTCCTTAACTGTTTACTCATGTTAACCAGGTACTTTACAGTCACTTCATTGTTACACTTCAAATCATCCTGAGGGTTAATCATAACATGCGGTTGTCGACCAAACAAGATTTCAAAGGGAGACAGATTAAGAGGGGACCTGGGAGTGGTTCTGATGCTGTATAGTACAATGGGTAAAGCTTCTGGCCATGTCAGTCCTGTCTCTGCCATAACTTTGCTCAGTTTATTTTTAATAGTGCTGTTCACTCTTTCCACCTTCGCACTCGCCTGTGGACGGTATGGAGTGTGCAGCTTGCTATCAATTCCCATTAACTTACACATTCCTTGAAAGACATCACCTGTAAAATGGGTACCCCTATCACTTTCAATTATTCTAGGGATACCATATCTACATACAAATTCCTGCACAATTTTCTTAGCAGTAAACATAGCGGTGTTTGTGGCCGCAGGAAATGCTTCGACCCAATTTGAGAATACGTCTATACAAACAAGTACATATTTCAAATTTCGACAAGGGGGTAATTGAATAAAGTCAATCTGTATTACCTGAAAAGGGCCGCCTGTAGGTGGGATATGAGATGGTTCTGTTGGTATTGCCTTTCCGATATTCTTTCTCAAGCAGGTAAGGCATGACATTGCTCTCTTACTCGCATGAGATGAAAATCCTGGGGTGCACCAGTATGCTCTTACCAACTTGCACATTCCCTCCTTGCCCAGATGAGTCAGCCCGTGTGCTGCCTCAGCTAAGCATGGAAGATATGCCTTGGGGGCCACTGGTTTACCTTGTCCATCCGTCCAGAGTCCTGAGGACTCCTGGCCATATCCTTTTGCCTTCCAGACTGCCTTTTCCTGTGTGGAACACAAATTTTGCATTTCACACAACTTTTGTGTGTTGATGGTATTAAATACCATCAATTGTGTGGTGTCTGTCTGTCTGGGGGTACCAGCTGCTAACTTAGCAGCTTTGTCTGCTCGGCTGTTACCAAGTGATACTGGGTCCTGGCTATATGTGTGTGCTTTACACTTGATAACAGCCACTCTGTCGGGTTCCTGTATCGCTGTTAGAAGCCTTTTGATGTGAGCTGCATGCGCTACCGGTGTACCAGCTGCCGTCATTAAATTTCTGAGGCGCCATAGGGCTCCGAAATCATGGACTACCCCGAATGCGTATCTAGAGTCGGTGTAGATATTGGCTGACTTGCCCTTAGCCAATTCACATGCTCTGGTTAGGGCGACCAGTTCAGCAACCTGGGCTGAGTGAGGTGGGCCTAGCGGTTCTGCTTCTATGGTGCCTTTGTCATCTACGACTGCGTATCCAGTACACAAGTCTCCCGAGTCTGACTGTCTGTGACAACTACCGTCCGTGTAGAAAGTAAGATCTACCTCTTCCAGTGGGTTGTCACTGATGTCAGGCCTTGCCGTGAAATTTTGGTTCAAATATTCCATACAATCATGTGTGTCCTCCTTTGTATTAAATCCTCCTTCCCCACCACTCTCATGCTCCACCCTTTGTGCCTGTCCAGGCACACCTGGGAGATATGTTGCAGGATTTAATGCACTGCATCTCCTTATGGTGATGTTTACGGGGGCCATTAGTGCCAATTCCCATCTTGTAAACCGCGCTGATGAGACGTGCCTGGTTTGGGCAGAATTTAGCAAGGCTGACACTGCATGTGGTGTATGAATTGTGAGGTTGTGACCTAGCACTACATCTTCGCTTTTCGTTACTAGCAATGCTATTGCAGCAACGCTTCGCAAGCATGTGGGGAGGGATCGCGCTACCGTATCTAGCTGAGCGCTGTAGTATGCTACCGGCCAGCTGGCATCACCGTGCTTTTGGGTTAGGACGCCTGCCGCGCAACCAGCACTTTCTGTTCCGTATAGCTCAAAGGGTTTCCCATAGTCTGGCATACCTAATGCTGGCGCCTGCGTTAGGCACTGTTTGAGTTTCTCAAATGCCATCTCGGATTTGTCTGTATGCGAAATCCGATCAGGTTTGTTTGATGAGACCATCTCCTGCAAAGGTAATGCTAGAATGGAAAATCCTGGGATCCAGTTACGGCAATACCCACACATTCCTAAAAACGTTCTGATCTGTTGCTGGGTTTGAGGCAGAGTCATGTCTCTAATTGCTTGAATTCTATCAGCGGTCAGGTGTCTCAGTCCTTGTGTTAGACAGTGTCCTAGATATTTTACTTTAGTTTGGCATAATTGCAATTTGTCTTTGGAAACCTTGTGTCCTGTGTCTGAAAGATGAAACAGGAGCTGTTTCGTATCCTTCAGGGACGCTTCCAATGAATCTGAACACAGCAGTAAATCATCCACGTACTGTATCAATATTGATCCACTCTCTGGTGGGAAAGACTGTAAACAATCATGCAAAGCCTGGGAAAATATACTTGGACTGTCTATGAAACCTTGTGGTAATCGAGTCCAGGTGTATTGGACTCCTCTGTATGTAAATGCAAACAAATATTGGCTGTCAGGGTGCAGAGGTACCGAAAAGAAAGCGGAGCAGAGGTCAATAACAGTGAAAAATTTCGCAGTGGGAGGGATCTGCATAAGGATGACAGCTGGATTTGGCACTACGGGGAACTGACTCTCAACTATTTTGTTAATCCCCCTTAGATCCTGCACTAGCCTGTAACCCCTCCCCCCACTCTTTTTCACAGGGAAGATGGGACTATTGGCAGTGCTGGATGTTCTTACCAGAATGCCCTGTTGTAGCAAGCGCTCTATTACGGGATACACTCCTAACTCCACCTCTGGCTTCAGAGGGTATTGTGGGATTTTTGGAGCTATCCTACCATCTTTTACTTGCACAACTACTGGAGCTACGTTTGCCATTAATCCAGTGTCTTGTCCATCTTTAGTCCAAAGTGACTCTGGTATCTGGGATGTCATTTCTTCTACTTGGGATGGAGTCCTATTTGTCATAACGGTATGTGTCATTAATTTTGATGGGGAGTCTAACATGTCTCGCACTTCCTGAGCGTGATTCTCAGGTATGTCCAAGAATACACCTTCAGGAGTACAATAAATGACGCACCCCATTTTACACAATAAGTCTCTTCCCAGGAGATTAGTCGGTGCCGATGCAGCCAGCAAAAAGGAATGCTTGGTATGTAAAGGCCCTATTGTAATCTCGGCTGGTTTGCTAACAGGGTAATGCTGGACTACTCCCGTTACTCCCATGGCTGGAATTGTCTTACCAGTGGTTCTCATGCCCACTGTCGAATTTATCACTGATTTGGCCGCCCCCGTATCTACAAGAAAGTTTAATGATTTACCAGCTACATTAATTGCAATTTCGGGTTCACTTCCAAGACTTGCAATCAATTTTACTGGCTGCAGATTACAGGTATGGCCACACCCCTATTGGGTATGGTGACCTCCCTGAATCCCACTGGCAGCAACTTCTTGAGAGGGAGTTAACTGGGAACTACCAGAGGCTTGCCAGTCTCTGTTCGGGGGGTATCTTTTTGTTTCCCCTGCATGTGGCTCATAACTCCATTTCTGCGGACCCTGATCCCAATGTCGTGTGTCATGTCGTGGTCTAGGGGGTTGGTATGAGTTTTGTGAATTTTTCACTCTACAGTCTCGTGCCATGTGTCCCTGTCTATGACAAGAATAACAAGTTACCACATTTGACTTACCCACAGGGTTTGGTGATTTATACAAAGGCTGCCTTGTGGTCAGGGCCTGTATACTTACGGCCATTAATTTATCACCTTGTAATTCCCTGTGTCTGGTGATATTCCGATCGTGATCAATAGCTGCCTCTCTCAAAGTAGCCACCGACAGACCTCGCCAACATGGTTGCGTGGTCTGTACCCTTGTCTTTAATGCTTCTTTCAAACCATCCATTAACACAGATACTGCTACTTCTCTATGGTTTATGTTGGTTTTAATGTCCTCTATGCCTGTGTATTTAGCCATCTCTAATAATGCCCTGTGAAAATACTCTGCAGCTGTTTCTGACTCCTTTTGTTTAATGGAAAAAATCTTGTTCCATTTAACTACAGCTGGAAAATACTCTACTTACTTTAACTGTAAACTTATCCTTTTTACATTGTCTTGGTTGTACACATCTGTAAGAGGTACATCCTGATCCAATCCACAGTCAGCTAAAAATTGAGCCGAGTCGACATTGGAGGGTAAACAAGCCCTCAGCAATACCTGCCAGTCTTTGTTATTGGGCTCTAAAGTGTTCCCTAGGTCTCTGATGTATTTCTGGCTAGCAACTAAGTCTTTCCTAGGGTCAGGGAATTCAGACACTATGGTTCTTAATTCCATTCGGGAAAATGGGCTGTACATGGCAATGTTTCTGATAGGAGTGACTCCTGTAGTGTCAGTTTTCCCATTTGGCACAGCTATTACCCTAACGGGATTAAGCCTAACAACATCATTCTGATTAGATTCTACAGCCTGTGGTGAAATGGTTTCAGCATAGTGTAAGGTGCCGTACTTACCCATTGATACGACCTCACCTGTCCCTCCGCTAGGGGCCTTTGCTACTAATCTTAAGCGTTGGGCCGTGCCTACTGTTGTTTCTGATAAGGTGGCTGCTAGAGAGAGCGCCGATATTGTTGCCGATTCGTCCTCTTGATCACACTCCTGGGGAAAGTTTAAAACAGGGTACAACTTGCACGGGTTAATATTTGCATTGGTTAACTTATTAACATTATCTTTAACATTTATACAGTTGCTAAGTGTTTGTTTGTTACACCCTAGTGCGTCATTCTCCGCAACCAATTTCTCTCCTGTTATGTAAGGTGGCGGTGGTGCCGTGGCTATCAGTTTCCTGATAGGGTTAGATCCCGCCGCCTGAGCCAATCCTCTCTGTATTTCACCCTCCTGTTGCCATAACTGCAAATAATCATAATGTTTGATTCGTCTCTTTGCTGATTTAATGAGACATATCCTCCTCCTTAGATTCAGTAACACATCTGGGCTAAAGCTGCCTACTCTTGGGAACTTCTCCCCGTCATGTACCGTCATTCTCTCCCATTCATCACATAAAACCTCTGTGTGTGAACCGTATTTTTCACACATTACATACCTTGCCGACCCGATTGGTCGGTTTACTGAATCAACCCGAACCGAGGTTGATCACCCCCTACCTGAACAATTGGCCCCCATACCTGCAGGTGTTGCTTTCTTCAGCCAACCCTTACAAAACCAAAATGTTCAAGATAGGCTGACGGTGGCGGTTTACCGAGTACCCCACTCACTCGCCCACGCCGACCAATACGACCTACACACTGCCCTAGTGCTGGCGTACTCGACCCAGGGCCCCTGCGACCTGAACCGCTATTTACTGGAACATGTGAGGGTGATCCGCAGAGCACTTACTCTTTCCAGTAACTATTGGTTGCTGGATAGTTCCTTAGTGACCAGCGAACTTCCCTTAAAATAAAAAAAAATTTACACAAATCACGTCAGAATGTACAAATAGTGTTTATGACCCCTTTCGTACACAAATGGCACTGGGTCAGATTACTAACTAATGCACACAATTACGTGCGGTACAATCGTTCTGCACATAAGCAACTAATCTTATGTGCGGAGCGACCAGTGGAATCGAAAATTACGGCTGCGAATTCCTTCAGCCAGAGCTTTATGGCCTATATGGGTTCCGCACCAACCCTTCTTGGTGTTGTGCTACTTTTCTCTATAGCGGACTTCTTAGTCTGCT
Organism: Pseudophryne corroboree; assembly: GCF_028390025.1. Lineage (NCBI taxonomy): Eukaryota > Metazoa > Chordata > Amphibia > Anura > Myobatrachidae > Pseudophryne > Pseudophryne corroboree. Next base: position 82,394,630 of record NC_086452.1, read on the forward strand.
GTACCTAGACCTCCTGGTCTGTTCCGGACCTCCTGGTCTGTGCTACAGTAGACCTCCTGGTCTGCTATACTCTACTGCTCAAATTTTATGTTTAACAAGGGATGCCTCCCTAGCCACCATGTACGTCACTTACATGCATGTACCTCACGAGAACTCGACTTCTTGTGGTTCAACCTCAAAAATTGTAGAACTTATATAATTGCAAACACTCACTCACCACATGTACACTTTTGTTTCTATTTCTATTTCTGCGCAGAAATTTTCTTTCCTTTAGACCAGATGTGTTGTAAATTTGGAGAAGGATCTGTTAGTCTAAATTTCGGACACTAAAATAGACTTGCGCTATTTATCGCGTTGCCACCTTTTCGCCTGTTAAAATAACACTAGCGTGTGATTTGAGTTACGTGGGCGTACCCGGACGCTCCGTTACGTAATATACGCTGCGTGCGTCGGCCTTTGAGTTGCGTACGCGAGTCTCAGCCCTGTGTTAGAGACACGTGTACACAAAGCAAATATCCACCGTAACACAATTTACACGTTTATCAATGTAGATGATCCTCGATCATCTACCGAACACCACACCAATCTCTCCTTGTATCTTTAGGTAGAGCTGCGTGCGTGCTTTGCAATTTACACCTTAATGTATTACTTTTACTCTTTAACTATTAAATAGCGACAAATCTCTCTTAGCACGTTTATCAATTATAAAATGGCAAACAGGAGAGTGATATGAAAATACACGAATGAAAAGAAATGCAGATATATATGCGTGCGTGTGTGCGTACGCAAAACAGAAATAAACAGTTTTAAAAGACACTAGCGTTTTGTTCTTACCTCCGGTTCCGGATTCCCTCAGCACCCTTTACTAAGCGAAGCAGACGCTTATCCAGACAGCACTACGAGGAATATGACCTCCCGCCCTTTGCTGATGGATAATGTCTGCTGAAATTACCTAGTGCAGATATGTGAAGGACGGACGAGCCGCCAATTGATAAAGCTAAATATTTATCTTACTTAAAACCCTTTAAGAGGTCTAAGAACACTGTACGCTATTGACGTATGGAATACCGTAAGGGTACGCACGTTGCGTAACAATCGCTTAGCCGTAGTCGAGACGCTCAAGCGTCACGTTCGCTCACGGCCAAGAGATCACAGGCAGGCACGCTATTGGCTGCCGACTAACGTAATGATACGCTATTAGCGTAGCGGACGCTCGGGACCACGAGGAGATCACAAGCGGCGCTGACGCTCACAGTGTAAAACCTTTTATCTATACCATAAAACAATGTATTATGCAGTAAACCTTGGTGTAGTGATAGGGTGTAGATGTAACACAGTGTAACCATATTAACTTAAAAGCTGTTCGAGCGTCTCCGACGCTCTGAGAATACTTAGAAATATAAGAAATACACAGATACCGATCTTAGGTTCTAACACCTTCTATGAACGTTTTATTTGCAAAAGAATAATACAATACAAGTCATACACTACCAATATAACATAGACTAACTAACCAGATAACTACACATGAAATACAATACAATACAATACACTTACGTTTAAGGGAAAATGAGAGAGAAAGAGGAAGAGAGAGAGAGAGAGATATGGCTCACAATAACAATAAAGACAATATGATTGCGGAGAAAACTTACGCACACGGGGAACGATCGCATGCGCCTTTCCGAATATCCAGCTCCCGATTATCAGTGATGAGAACCGTTGAAGAGAGTGAACTGGATACGATCGGCTTGTCTATTTATGCCCCACACACAATACAATTCAATGGTCCCTACAATCTCATTGTTCATTGGACACAGGAATTCGTCTTCGCATTATAACAAAAGGTCATAGGTTGATTCATACAGGTGGGCTGTGTCTATTTCCAACTGCTCAGGTGGGTGGGAAACTAGGTTTCCCGCCGCATGGATAAGTAAGTGCAAATAATAGTAAATGGACATAAACTTCTTATGTCTATAACTATTCGCACAAGCGATTAATCCGCTTCAAACCAACACCGGAATATTGCTAATTAAATACTCTTCCGATGGATACTAAACACCACTGTATGACCCTTGTCTGACCCTTCGTATCAAACAAAGAGGGATCTCTTTGTTCATGAACATGCTACATTAACTAAACTTTCAGATTCTATCAAAGGGACCATAATCTACAAAATACATTATATGGTTAAAATATGTAACGATCGAGTCGCACGCTAGGCGCACATAAACTCTACCGTAAATGCGCATACCGTGCGCCTCCGGGTGCACACAACAGCGGGTATGCGTACGCACGGGAGAGCGCACGCATGCGCAGCGCGGACCTGTATGAGGTGCAAATATGGCAGTGTGCATCATGATATTTTTCTGACTTTGACAACATATATATATATATACACATATGTGCCCTTGCTCATCTTGCCCACTGCTGCTGCAGTTGTGGGTCATTTGGTGTGTCATTATGTCCACACGCACCCACAACACATGGGATTGAATCGTGCGTCCACTGCCACGAATGGTATGGCGGCGAAGTTGAGGAAGGACACATCTGTATGCTAAATATTGAATAGTGATGTGAAAAACCTCCGTGACTGAGCTCATTGTTTTCACGCCCTACAGGATCCTTTTCTTGCCAATCTCACTCTCTCTATCACTAATACTATGTCAACAATCACACTGTTGACAGTCATATTGTCAGCACCACACTGCAATAGGTGTGATGTCGACATTACTTGAATGCTCAAAATGTCAACATCTGAAATGTCATCATGTGATTCTGCAGAATGCTGACATAAGGGATAGTCAGGGGAGGGTTACAGTTAGGCACTAGGGGAGATGGACTCCCAAAACTGGTTGTTCTTATTTTGTTCTAATTTGAACTCTCCTCTATTGCGACTCCTTCATTGGCTCTCCTTCCCTCAGTCACTCTCTACTTCTAAACTTCTGACCTTATCTCAATCCACAGTCCACACTCCCTCTTAGCCTCTCTGTCTTTCCACTGATTGCCACACTGCCATGATCTCAGTGAATACGCCCATGCACTCCTGCATCTAAGACTTCTCCTGTGCTGCGCCACTCCTCTGGTACTTATTTCCCTTCCCTATCAGACTGTCTACCTGTCTGCAGGGATTCAAATGTTCCCCTGAAAAGTCCACCAGCTCCCTCACAATCTTAGTACTCATCCTCTGTCCTTCCTCCTAATCTCTTCCCAGTTCCCCTCCAACTTAACCCCCAATCATTTTGACTGTAAGTTCTGTTACGAGCAGGGCCCTCCGTCCTTTTGGTTCTCACCCCACATTTTCCTGATCTCTTGTCCGTTCCCACTTTGAGATATATGGAGGATGCTTCTGAGTCCACCATGTCTGTACATTTTTGCAGTCATACGTCTGTGACTTCATGCAAATGCCGCTACAAACCCTTCCCTGGTGTCAGGGGGCTGTAAGAGAGGAGGAGGCCCATGTACAGCCTCCTCCATTCAGGCCCCCTCCTCTGCTGGCAACGCTGAGAGCCTGAGCATTAGAGGGCTCAGGCTCTACTGCGCATGCGCAGATCTCCAGAAAAATGGCACAGTGGCCATTTTTTCTGTGATTTCTCTACTGTACATACGCAGAACTCTATGAAAATAGCTGCTGCGCCATTTTCACAGGAATTTAACAGCTCTGCTGATGTCAGCGCAGGACTGCGGAGTGGTGAGTATTCAAAATATGGGCACAGCGTGTGTGGTGTGGGCCCCCCCTGGACTCAGGGGCCCATGTGCACTGGACACACTGTACCCATTATCAATACACCAGTGCCTGGTGTACATCTGTGTGGCCGAGTGTGCAAGGACTGAGATGCCCACTCTACAGCAGCTGTCCTCTGTTATATGAGGATGGGGCTGTACTGCAGCTGTCCTCTGTTATATGAGGATGGGGCTGTACTGCAGCTGTCCTCTGTTAGATGGGGTTGGGGCTGTACTGCAGCTGTTCGCTGTTATATGAGGATAGGGCTGAACTGCAGCTGTCCTCTGTTATATGAGGATAGGGCTGAACTGCAGCTGTCCTCTGTTATATGAGAATGGGGCTGTACTGCAGCTGTTCGCTGTTATATGAGGATAGGGCTGAACTGCAGCTGTCCTCTGTTATATGAGGATAGGGCTGTACCGCAGCTGTCCTCTGTTATATGAGGATAGGGCTGTACTGCAGCTGTCCTCTGTTATATGAGGATGGGGCTGTACTGCAGATGTCCTCTGTTATATGAGGATAGGGCTGTACCGCAGCTGTCCTCTGTTATATGAGGATGGGGCTGTACTGCAGCTGTTCGCTGTTATATGAGGATAGGGCTGAACTGCAGCTGTCCTCTGTTATATGAGGATAGGGCTGTACCGCAGCTGTCCTCTGTTATATGAGGATAGGGCTGTACTGCAGCTGTCCTCTGTTATATAAGAATGGGGCTGTGCCGCAGCTGTCCTCTATTAGATAAGGTTGGGGGCTGTCCTCTGGTAGATGGGGTTGGGGCTGAACTGCAGCTGTCCTCTGTTATATGAGGATGGGGCTGTACCACAGCTGTCCTCTGTTAGATGGGGATGGGGCTGTACCGCAGATGTCCTCTGTTAGATGGGGATGGGCCTGTACCGCAGCTGTCCTGTTAGATGGGATTGGGGCTGTACCGCAGCTGTTCTCTGTTAGAAGGGTATGAGGCTGTACCGCAGCTGTCCTCTGTTAGATGGGGATGGGCCTGTACCGCAGCTATCCTCTGTCAGATTGGGATGTGGCTGCGCCGCAGCTGTCCTCTGTTAGATAAGGTTGGGGCTGTGCCGCAGTTGTTCTGTGTTAGATGGGGATGGGCCTGTACCGCAGCTGTCCTCTGTTATATGAGGATGGGGCTGTACCGCAGCTGTCCTCTGATAGATGAAGTTGGGGCTGTACTGCAGCTGTCCTCTGTTAGATGGGGTTGGGGCTGAACTGCAGCTGTCCTCTGTTATATGAGGATGGGGCTGTACCGCAGCTGTCCTCTGATAGATGAAGTTGGGGCTGTACTGCAATTGTCCTCTGTTAGATGGGGTTGGGGCTGAACTGCAGCTGTCCTCTGTTAGATGGGGTTGGGGCTGTACTGCAGCTGTCCTCTGTTAGATGGGGTTTGGGCTGAACTGCAGCTGTCCTCTGTTATATGAGGATGAGGCTGTACCGCAGCTGTCCTCTGTTTGATGGGGATGGGCCTGTACCGTAGCTGTCCTCTGTTAGATGGGGATGTGGCTGCGCCGCTGCTTTCCTCTATTAGATAAGGTTGGGGGCTGTCCTCTGGTAGATGGGGTTGGGGCTGAACTGCAGCTGTCCTCTGTTAGATGGGGATGGGGCTGTACCGCAGCTGTCCTCTGTTAGATGGGGATGGGCCTGTACCGCAGCTGTCCTCTGTTAGATGGGGTTGGGGCTGTACCGCGTCTGTTCTCTGTTAGAAGGGTATGAGGCTGTACCGCAGCTGTCCTCTGTTAGATGGGGATGGGCCTGTACCGCAGCTGTCCTCTGTCAGATTGGGATGTGGCTGCGCCGCAGCTGTCCTCTGTTAGATAAGGTTGGGGCTGTGCCGCAGCTGTTCTGTGTTAGATGGGGATGGGCCTGTACCGCAGCTGTCCTCTGTTAGATGGGGATGGGCCTGTACCGCAGCTGTCCTCTGATAGATGAAGTTGGGGCTGTACTGCAGCTGTCCTCTGTTAGATGGGGTTGGGGCTGAACTGCAGCTGTCCTCTGTTATATGAGGATGGGGCTGTACCGCAGCTGTCCTCTGTTAGAAGGGTATGAGGCTGTACCGCAGCTGTCCTCTGTTAGATGGGGATGGGCCTGTACCGCAGCTGTCCTCTGTTAGATTGGGATGTGGCTGCGCCGCAGCTGTCCTCTGTTAGATAAGGTTGGGGCTGTATTGCAGCTGTTCTGTGTTAGATGGGGATGGGCATGTACCGCAGCTGTCCTCTGTTATATGAGGATGGGGCTGTACCGCAGCTGTCCTCTATTAGATAAGGTTGGGGGCTGTCCTCTGGTAGATGGGGATGGGGCTGTACCGCAGCTGTCCTCTGTTATATGGGGATGGGCCTGTACTGCAGCTGTCCTCTGTTATATGAGGATGGGGCTGTACCGCAGCTGTCCTCTGTTAGATAAGGTTGGGGGCTGTCCTCTGGTAGATGGGGATGGGGCTGTACTGCAGCTGTCCTCTGTTAGATGGGGATGGGCCTGTACTGCAGCTGTCCTCTGTTATATGAGGATAGGGCTGTACCGAGCTGTCCTCTGTTAGATAAGGTTGGGGCTGTGCCGCAGCTGTCCTCTGTTAGTTGGGGATGTGTCTACGCCGCAGCTGTCCTCTGTTAGATAAGGTTGGGGCTGTACTGCAGCTGTTCTGTGTTAGATGGGGATGGGCCTGTACCGCAGCTGTCCTCTGTTATATGAGGATAGGGCTGTACCGCAGCAGTCCTCTGTTAGATGGGGATGGGCCTGTACTGCAGCTGTCCTCTGTTATATGAGGATGGGGCTGTACCGCAGCTGTCCTCTGTTAGATAAGGTTGAGGGCTGTCCTCTGGTAGATGGGGATGGGGCTGTACTGCAGCTGTCCTCTGTTATATGTGGATAGGGCTGTACCGCAGCTGTCCTCTGTTAGATGGGGATGGGCCTGTACCGCAGCTGTCCTCTGTTAGATGGTGTTGGGGCTGAACTGCAGCTGTCCTCTGTTAGATGGGGTTGCGTCTGAATTGCAGCTGTCCTCTGTTAGATAAGGTTGGGGCTGTACTGCAGCTGTCCTCTGTTATATGAGGATAGGGCTGTACTGCAGCTGTCCTCTGTTAGATGGGCATGGGCCTGTACCGCAGCTGTCCTCTGTTATATGAGGATGGGGCTGTACCGCAGCTGTCCTCTGTTAGATGGGGTTGCTGCTGAATTGCAGCTGTCCTCTGTTATATGAGGATGGGGCTGTACCGCAGCTGTCCTCTGTTAGATGGGGATGGGGCTGTTCCGCAGCTGTCCTCTGTTAGATGGGGATGGGCCTGTACCGCAGCTGTCCTCTGTTAGATGGGGTTGGGGCTGTACCGCAGCTGTTCTCTGTTAGAAGGGTATGAGGCTGTACCGCAGCTGTCCTCTGTTAGATGGGGATGGGCCTGTACCGTAGCTGTCCTCTGTTAGATGGGGATGTGGCTGCGCCGCTGCTGTCCTCTGTTAGATAAGGTTGGGGCTGTGCCACAGCTGTCCTCTGTTAGTTGGGGATGTGGCTACGCCGCAGCTGTCCTCTGTTAGATAAGGTTGGGGCTGTACTGCAGCTGTCCTCTGTTAGATGGGGATGTGGCTGCGCCGCTGCTGTCCTCTGTTAGATAAGGTTGGGGCTGTGCCGCAGCTGTCCTCTGTTAGTTGGGGATGTGGCTACGCCGCAGCTGTCCTCTGTTAGATAAGGTTGGGGCTGTACTGCAGCTGTCCTCTGTTATATGAGCATAGGGCTGTACCGCAGCTGTCCTCTGTTAGATGGGGTTGGGGCTGAACTGCAGCTGTCCTCTGTTTTATGAGGATGGGGCTGTACCGCAGCTGTCCTGTTAGATGGGGATGGGGCTGTACCGCAGCTGTCCTCTGTTAGATGGGGATGGGCCTGTACCGCAGCTGTCCTCTGTTAGATGGGGTTGGGGCTGTACCGCAGCTGTTCTCTGTTAGAAGGGTATGAGGCTGTACCGCAGCTGTCCTCTGTTAGATGGGGATGGGCCTGTACCGCAGCTGTCCTCTGTTAGTTGTGGATGTGGCTGCGCCGCAGCTGTCCTCTGTTAGATAAGGTTGGGGCTGTTCTGCAGCTGTCCTCTGTTAGTTGGGGATGAGGCTGTACCGAAGCTGTCCTCTGTTAGATGGGGATGGGCCTGTACTGCAGCTGTCCTCTGTTAGTTGGGGATGAGGCTGTACCGCAGCTGTCCTCTGTTAGATGGGGATGGGCCTGTACTGCAGCTGTCCTCTTTTAGATGGGGATGGGGCTGTACCGCAGTTGTCCTCTGTTAGATGAGGATGGGGCTGAACCGCAGCTGTCCTCTGTTAGATGGGGATGGGCCTGTACTGCAGCTGTCCTCTGTTAGATGAGGATGGGGCTGTACCGCAGCTGTCCCCTGTTAGATGGGGCTATACCGCAGCTGTCCTCTGTTAACTTGCTCTTTTATTAAAATAATGATTTTTTTCTTATTTCTTTTTTTAAGCAGTTTTTTAAATTAATAACAAATATTGTTTAATTAATTTTTTTATAATTCTGGAGCTGGAAGCCCAAGTCTTGGTACACTATGCAAGTGCCCAGTAAGTATGCTGTTTTACTCCAAAGTGGCTGCGCAAGTGTTAAAGCTACTCTTGCTTCTATCAGCCAATGTGGCCAGGGAGGGGAGTATCACTCAGCTACCTCAGTGACTTGTTTTAATAAAGTGTAGTAATGAAGAGCTTCATTTTGCAGGGCTCCTAGTCAGTCGTGGCTGCTGGCACTGTGTAACTGTGTAATAAATTAAACTTGACAGCTTCTAGGGACTGCATCAGCTGCAGCCCCCAGAAGCTGGTAGGGACTGCCAATATTAGCAGGGAGGTGGCTACCCATGTAAAGCACTCTCTGCTATCCCAGACCGGATTGGCAGTCCCAGGGGGGCGGGAGAAAACACCTCTCTCTAGGACTGCCTGTCCATCATGTGATTAGCAAGGAGTGCTTCCCATTTGGAGCCACTGACACTATTAGGCAGTCCCTAGGGGTCTCAGATGTTACTGGGGGGATAGTATCATATGGTCAGTGACTCACATCGGCTAGTAAATGCAACATTGAATAAGTTGATCTTTCCTTCACTTTAAAGGGTTGCTATAACTTTTCAAACTGTTCCTCTCTCGTCAGCAGATGAGTAATGTATCTGGTACCACTAGTTTCACTGATTACTGTATGTCATCAGTCCATTCTCTCACCACTAGAACTGGAACAATCACTTATACATTTCTAGCAGTGTCTCCCGCTGACTTCTTGATTTCACTTTGTTACTAGCACAAGCTATAAGTACAATATCGCTATGTGAAGTAGGACACGGGTTCAGTAAATCAGCTCTTAAGAGTTTCTCCTCTGTTCATCACTGATGGCACATGCCATTCAACCCCTATCAATCACCGGATTCATATTGCATTTTCCTTATACAGTCACAGTAGTGCAGAACAAATTGTCATATGCAGAAATATTTGTGTATGTGAAAATACTCCCAGGGTGTCATTAAGCAACACCTGATGGTCTGCAGTGCATACCGGTAATGGGCAGGGGTTTGGGAGTGCAGGCTCCACTCTGAGTGCAGGCTCTCTCCTGTACTGCATACGTATCTTTGCAAATGTTTGCATTCATCATAGTGGTGCGTATCTCAGTAGTTTCTCTGTGCTCGCTAAATGGGCATTTCTGGGTGGCAACAATGCGAATGCACTCAGAAGAGTTGTTTCTGTGTTGTGGGTGTATAGCCAGAGTTACTGTATATTCAAGGGCGTAGCTACCATAGGTGCAGGCAGTGCAGCTGCTATGGGGCCCAGAGCTGAGAGGGGCCCACCTTCCCTGTCAAAGTTACATGTGTTATATACATTTTACGCCATTTGGTGGTACGTAGAGGTCCTTTCAAACTTTTTCCTTGGGGCCTGCAATATATCTAGGTGTGCCCCTGGACCTGCTCATTGTAGTGTGGTATAAAATGAACTGGAGTGCATTTTAATGTTATATAATATGAACCAGGGCACTGTAATGAGGCACAATATGAACGGGGAGCACTATATACCTTAATGTGAATTGGGGGTACTGTGCGGCATAATGTGTACTGGCTGCTCTGAAATGTGACATAGGGTGAACTTAAGCACTACTACGATTCATAAAAGAAACTAGGGCACTACTATGGGGCATAACATTAAATAAGGCTCTACTATGGTTCAGAAAATGCACTAGGGCACTATTATAGGGGATAAAATTAACAACTGCTGCAGAGAAGTGTCTCTCTGTTGCTATGGGGCCCACAAAGTTCTAGCTACGCCCCTGTGTATATTCATCCATATGCACTCTGAATGCCGAAATCAGATGGATCTCTGCACCTAGCATGGGGTTGGTACAACTACTGGGATAATGATGACAGCTGCTCTTGTGTACAGAATAAGGTGGGAGGTGCTATCGTATACATGAATACACTTTACGACTTGCGTATACTTGCATTAGCATTTTGTTTGAAAATCCATTGGCATTTGGGCCTGCATGTGGCTCAGAATCAGGTACTATGGTGTTGATCTGTATCAAGCAGTGAAAAGAGTTGAGAAGTTACCCATAGCAACCAGTCAGCTTGTAACTATCATTTTATAGAATTCACTTGATAAATGCTACATGGAAGCTGATTAGTTGCAAGAGGAAACTTTTCCAATCTTTTCACTGCTTGATACATCAAAAACTTTCATACTTACCGATACTTGATGTTTCCTATCTGTGGCGCAGATTTATCAAGCCTTGGAGAGTGATAAATTGCACTGTGATAAAGTACAAACCAATCAGCTCCTAACTGTTATTTTTCAAACCCAATCTGTAACATGGCAGTCAGGAGCTGATTGGCTGGTGCTTTATCACTGTGCAATTTATCACTCTCTAAGGCTTGATAAATCTGGGCCTGTGAGAAGTCCAGAGAGGAGAAGAAGTTGGGCGATGATGGGAGATGGGCTGGGCTAGTCACATCATTAGTCCCCGACCCTCACAGTAAAATGCAGCGTTTCATGCATATATGAATAGGGGACGGGGATAAAATGACTAGATTACCATAGAATTGCACCACTGGGCCATGCCCCCTCCCAACAGACCTCAGATTCACAATTTTTATCTCCCCATTGTGGCAACTTCACTAGGAAGTGGGCGGATGTGGGATGGTTGCCCACTCTACCAGGGGTGCTGGTACTCCAAAAATCAGGAGTCTCCAAGGTTCTGGGAGAATAGGCAAGTATGCCCTATGTATATAATAGCCAGACTGTCTACATAAGCATAGGTTTATCAGTTATACAGATGGGTTCACCATTATCTTGACTAGTTTTCTGTGTCTAGTCACAACATGATTTATTAGCATAAACCCTTCATCTATTGTTCTCAGCTGCAATACAATACAGAGAACAATACAGCAGGGGATTAAGTCATTAAAGGAGGGGATTAAGTCTGTCTGGCCAGTCTCAATGAATCCTATTAAAGGTCAAGATAAATGTGGACCCATCTGTACATCATACCCTCCAACATGACCCGTTCCATTAGGTACAAAATGCTCTGTTCCTGGACTTCCTTGCCAGTGGCAGTTGCAGAGCTGGGGCTGCAGCACAGTCCAAAATTCAAATAGAGGAGACACACCCACTGAAACTCCAAACACTGCCAAACATCGCCGGCTGGGACACACTGGCAGTTGATGCAGCTCTCCTATTTTCATTTTGGACTGTGCGGCCCAACCCGTAACTGACACCAGCCACAGCCAGAGACAGCTGTCCCTGCTGTGGAGATAGGGCATCGACACCATGCAGCTGCGGAAATCAATAGCTGCAGGTGTCAGATTGGTCAGTGCAACTGACCATTCATACATTGCCCTGCACATCAGCATGCTATCTTTAGCAGCGCCGATACAGCCAGGGGCACATAGCGCCGCTGTCACTGGGCAAACACCACCGCATTAATACATGGGGGGAGCGGTATCAGCACACATAACGTAAATTTATTATGAGTAAAATGTAAAATATTGCATTTTACTCATAATAACTGAGAAGTGGCCAGTGTGGAATAGAGGCGTTGCAGGAAGGGTTGGAGCACATTGAAGGGTGCCATGCTTAGTCTGACTTGGATCAAAGCACTCTTTGTTAGCCTCTTGCTCATCTACCTTCACTACTGTTCACTACTCGGAAAGTAAGAACAGGGCTGCCAGTGTACTGCACTGTATCCCCTCTGCCAACTCAGAGCGGATCTGCATCAATTGCATACTTGCTGGTGCTTTTCTGAGGCCCTCTGGAAGATCCAGGAGTGCAGGTGCAGGTGGGAGGTGCATGGCAAGGGTGCAGTGTCGGTGTGGCTCCGCCTCCTGGTTCATCGACACTGCATTGGGCAGCGGGTGAGGAGTCACAATAACACTATTCACCATGAATCACGTCATCAAGCCCCCGGACATTCCAGAATAGTAGGCAACTATGATTGTACGTAAGAACTAAACATTATACACTGCTCAAAAAAATAAAGGGAACACTAAAATAACACATCCTAGATCTGAATGAATGAAATATTCTTATTAAATACTTTGTTCTTTACATAGTTGAATGTGCTGACACAAAATCACACAAAAATTATCAATTGAAATCAAATTTATTAACCCATGGAGGTCTGGATTTGGAGTCATCCTCAAAATTAAAGTGGAAAAACACGCTACAGGCTGATCCAGCTTTGATGTAATGTCCTTAAAACAAGTCAAAATGAGGCTCAGTAGTGTCTATGGCCTCCTTGTGCCTGTATGACCTCCCTACAATGCCTGGGCATGCTCCTGATGAGGTGGCGGATGGTCTCCTGAGGGATCTCCTCCCAGACCTTGACTAAAACATCCGCCAACTCCTGGACAGTCTGTGGTGCAATGTGGCATTGGTGGATGGAGCGAGACATGATGTCCCAGATGTGCTCAATTGGATTCAGGTCTGGGGAACGGGCGGGCCAGTCCATAGCATCAATGCCTTTGTCTTGCAGGAACTGCTGACACATTCCAGCCACATGAGTTCTAGCATTGTCTTGCATTAGGAGGCACCCAGGGCCAACCGCACCAGCATATGGTCTCACAAGGGGTCTGAGGATCTCATCTCGGCACCTAATGGCAGTCAGGCTACCTCTGGCGAGCACATGGAGGGCTGTGCGGCCCCCCAAAGAAATGCCACAACACACCATTACTGACCCGATGCCAAACCGGTCATGCTGGAGGATGTTGCAGGCAGCAGAACGTTCTCCTTGGCGTCTCCAGACTCTGTCACGTCTGTCACATGTGCTCAGTGAGAACCTGCTTTCATCTGTGAAGAGCACAGGGCGCCAGTGGCGAATTTGCCAATCTTGGTGTTCTCTGGCAAATGCCAAACATCCTGCACGGTGTTGGGCTGTAAACACAACCCCCACCTGTGGGCGTCGGGCCCTCATACCACCCTCATGGAGTCTGTCTCTGATCGTTTGAGTAGACACATGCACATTTGTGGCTTGCTGGAGGTCATTTTGCAGGGCTCTGGCAGTGCTCCTCCTGTTCCTCCTTGCACAAAGGCAGAGGTAGCGGTCCTGCTGCTGGGTTGTTGCCCTCCTACGGCCTCCTCCATGTCTCCTGATGTACTGGCCTGTCTCCTGGTAGTGCCTCCATGCTCTGGACACTACGCTGACAGACACAGCAAACCTTCTTGCCACAGCTCGCATTGATGTGCCATCCTGGATGAGCTGCACTACCTGAGCCACTTGTGTGGGTTGTAGGGAGGTCAATACAGGCACGTGGAGGCCACACACACTACTGAGCCTCATTTTGACTTGTTTTGAGGACATTACATCAAAGTTGGATCAGCCTGTAGTGTGTTTTTCCGCTTTAATTTTGAGGGTGACTCCAAATCCAGACCTCCATGGGTTAATACATTTGATTTCCATTGATCATTTTTGTGTGATTTTGTTGTCAGCACATTCAACTATGTAAAGAACAAAGTATTTAATAAGAATATTTTATTAATTCAGATCTAGGATGTTATTTTAGTGTTCCCTTTATTTTTTTGAGCAGTGTATATGGTGCTGGCCTTCTCCAAAAATAATACAAAATAAAACATTGTAGCTCTCTAGATATTAGTTAATTTTATGGCTATTTAGAAAGTGTAATGCTTGCTGTCCCTTCTCTAGTCTTCTAGAAAATGGACAGTGATGATTAGAGTCCCTAGAAGATGGACACTAATTATGATTACCATGCCAGATCTTTATACCATAACAAAATACACAGGCTGCAATGCAACTAGTTTACAAGCGAGCGGCTTGCCTGATATCTATACTACAGCAGACAAACATTCAGCATCCATGCAACTCCTGTCCCAACGCAATCGGAACACATAGACATTGCCATGGTGAGTTCATACTGCTCACACCATGGGCAGGCATATCTGGTGCTGCGGGCAGCAGGACTTGGGGGTGCTCTGCGCCAGCACACGCTGCCCCAAACACATGGGATGCATGACATCTCACAACAAGCTCCAGGAGAAGGAATATGGGTGATGGGCTGCATAGTGCCCTTGGTGGTGGCACTGGTTGCAGAGGTCTTCTTAGATCTCTGGCTGATGCAACTGAACAGTGAAGGAAGATAAGGGGATTGGCAGTTGACCTTTGCTTCGGAAGCGCTGGACATACCCCACTGCAAAGTGACCATTCCCCCTTTAAATGACCTGTTGGAATATTGCCAAATCTACTTAAGCCTTTTCAGGCCAAATGGGGGGTGTTTTTTAGGCCTCTAATTAACAAAACAATAAGACATCCCCTATTTCAGTGGTTCTCAAACTGTGTTCCGTGGCACCCTGCGGTGCCGCAAGACTCTTGCAGGGATGCCTCGGGTTGGTGGCCAAAGAGCAAATCAAATTATTTATGGCCAAAGTGATAGGCAAAACCTGTGCTAGTGGCTGCCAATCATAAAACATGTGGACAATCAGAAGCACAACTACAGCACCACATCACTGACCCTAAGGATGACAGGTAGGCACAATTCACTTTATTTTCTATATTTGTTTCCAAATATATCAATAAAAAACTGTTATCCTAGGGGTGCCGTGAAAAAAATGGCAATACTCTAGGGCGCCGTGATTCAAGAAAGTTTGGGAACCACTGCCCTATTTAAATCAACAAGAACATTCCAGTAACAATTCCTGCTGTACAGATACATTTACACAAGTGATGTTATAGAAAAGCATTACACTGCATTGTTTAATTGGACACTGATTTCCTTTTTATTACCAATTTTGATAACTAACACTTTGAGTCGTGACTTCATGTTCTACCACAGTATCATGTTCACATGTTACATAGCCTCAGTATTGTGGTGGTTGACCCTTGTTTATTCAGTTGTATACATACACTGAGCTCTTGAAAGTCGATGCTGAACTTGGAGCAATTAAATCCAATGGACCATTTCTGGTGATCAGCAGAAATCATAGGTCTGTAGCATAGTGGGGGCTGGCTGTAGACTAACTCAGCACAATCCTTTCAAGAAATTGCAGCAGCCGCACACCTAAACAACCAAGATATTGTTGACACACTACAAGAACCAGCATGCTTCTCCAACCAGTAGCCTACCCTAGGTTCCATAGCCTACCCTAGAACTTAAGCAGATGTTTATTTCTTTAACTCTCAGGTAGTGCTGAAATGTTTATTCAATTTTAGCTAATAATCTCATCGGACAAATTCATGCAAAGTTTATGAAGCACATCAATATAATTTAGAATTTAATAGCGAGTCTTAAACTGATTATGTGTGTCCAATGCGTGTGTTCTGTTATGGAAAACAAATTTAATAGACACAGGTATCAGCAGAGAATGGTCGAACATTGAGCTGACAGTATATGCGGCTAATGATGTAGTCTATCATCAAATGACCTCAGTATTTTAATTTAATGCAGGAATGGAACATAAAGAAAGATGCTCAGTATTATGACCATGTTACATACTTTAGAAGCCTTGAAAATGGAGTGGAGGTCATTCAGTTCCAAAGGAGAGTATCCATGTGTCTTGCCGTAGCTTTCGCTTTTGTGAACATGCAGTAGCTTTAGGATCTGAATATAAATAAATATACACATTTCCCCAATTATTTTCTACATACATCAATACTGCTGTATTGCCTTTATTTCTGATTGCCCAATCAAAGAAACTTTATTTTATTTATTTATTTTATTCCTTCCAGTTTATTACTTGTTTGACCCTTAGGGTGGGTACATACCAGAACGATAGTGCACAGATTTGCCATATTGCAACGACAAATAATCTACATTGTCTAGTGTGCACACAATATTGCGCGCTCCCGTCGACTGTATGTGACATCCTCCAGTTGGACGTGATGCATGGTCAACCGGAAGATATTGCATGCGATCCGACTCTTTGTAAAAAAAGGACAGAACAGAGATCGTTCTGTCCTTTATTACATTGGGCTTGTGTGTACGGGCAATCAGATATGCTCAGGGCTGAAGGAAATTCTGTCCGACCATTGGCCTGATTGCCTATTGTTCTGGTGTGTACCTACCCGTAGTTTACTTTGAAATATAAGTTGACAATGTGGTTACATTGGGGTGGGAACAACATAAGTAGAAGGTGTCAAATGATCACAATGGGGTATGGCTACATCCCCTCATGCTTGGCAACGTCCCCTGTGTGGCTCCCATTATTTCAAGGGTCATATTTTTGGGATCTTCTAATATCAAGTGCATTGTTTTATGTAAGCCCCTTGGAAAGAGCAGTTAAACTGCTCCTCCCAAAGTAGGAAACCCTTTCTCTGTCCCCATCTGCCTCAATATAAGTGTAGTGATGTTGATTTTTCATTCTTTGTTAGCCCTATAGACTAGGGATTTCAGGTCAACTCCTGTCCTCCAGTATACCCAGTGGTGCAAGTATGCGGGTACGCTCGGGTACAGAGTACCCTTAAGAATTTGGCAGCGGGTAGGCAGTACCACCAGCCACACACTTTGCATTGCCACAATTCTAAGTGCCACAAAGCAAAAAAACAATGGTGCTTGGCAGCATGACGGCTCCTCCCACTTTGTCATGGTTACTGGGAGTGCAACAGTGGCTGTATTTTCCTGTTATAATGGAGGCATTACTATATATTGTTATTACATTGGGGGCATTACTATATATTTCTGTTATACTGGAGGTATCACTATATATTTCTATTATACTGGGAGCATTACTATATATTTCTATTATACTGGAGGTATCACTATATATTTCTATTATACTGGAGGCATTTCTATATATTTTTAGCCTTGCCTCCAGAATCCCCAAAAAAAGAGGCTGTGTCATGTGGCCACACCGCTATTGTCATGTAGCCACTCCCTCTAGCAGCATGTGGCCATGCCCCATCACAAGACATGACCACGCCCATTTTTCGTCACTCAGTACCCATAAGAAAATATTTCTACTTGCACCACTGAGTATACCTCACATGTAATGCAGTGAGGCTATTCATAAACTGTTGATAACAATAATAAGTTGTGACGTGACAGGAGTAGGCGGACATTGTTGTGTCTGCGGACTTATGCATGTTCTTAAGTTTTTTTTAAGTATAAAGCTTTTTTAAGTTAAAGTATAAAAAACAAACAAACTTCTGCATGTGTCAGTAAAACTGGGCTATTTTTATTTCAAATGAGTGACTTACTCCAAAGGAAATCTGCCACTTGACTCTGGAGTAATCCTATATATACAGTATATATATGTTAGTCAACAGTTGCTCAAAATTGAGCAAAGCGCACGCCCCACACAAATGCAATTATGGCTTTTATGCGTTATTTCTCAACAACCTAACCACTTAGCAAAATTCTGTGAATGTATTGAAAATCTTCATCACACACCCTATCAAATGACACCTGAAACATCAAAATCAGGGTTGTCACTTCGGAGTAGGTTGCTCTCACACAAAAAAAGTGCTTAGCCGATTAACTCTCAGCCTCTCTCTCTCTCTCTCTCTCTCTCTCTCTCTCTCTCTCTCTCTCTCTATATATATATATAGATATATATAAAATATATATATATTATATACACACACAAGGATGGTGGCCCGTCCCTGGCTCAACAGCAGGCCGATGTGCAGTGAGTGCACTCCCAAAGTGTGCCCTGCGGCTGCTCCTGGTCTCTCCGCAAAACACCCAGGGTCCAGAAAAATAAACCAAAAAAATCCTAAATACAATATGCATTCATAATACCAACACTGCTTTTTGTTAATCATACATGTTCACACCACTGCACAACAATAGCCACTAAAGGACAGCTCATAAATCTTTAATTTGGATACAAACTACCATAAAAAATGCATAACATCAAGATTACACCAACACTTTGAAGACTATTTAGGAGAAAAATATAACAAATATTATTTATGCTAATAAGCCAGCGTTATAATACTACTATCTATTGGGACGGCACTTTATCTGATGGACATTTTGCCAAGAGATCCCATATTTCTGGAATATGAAAATGGACACAATTCTCAACGTGAGGTGCAATCTATAAAACATCCCTGGATTGTGAAAGGAGGGTAATGCCCTATATGCCATAAGTAATTCTAAATATATAACATGCAAATATGGAAAACGGTGAGTCCCTTGTATGCGCAATTTAGCAGCCAGACAAGAAATAAACTTCAAGGCGTTTTTCTCAAAACACTCCTTAAATACACACAAAATCTTAAAACAATAAGCAGTTTCACTGCTGATGCTAAATATATAAATATATGTACATTCCTTCAATACTTATATCAATGGAGTAGTAGTTCTGCACGCAGTGTTTGATCCACCGTATTAATCCCCTTCAGTGAGCCAATGTCAGGATTCGTTAATGTGGTTTTCTCCACCAATGACATGCAACACAAGACAGGGGAAAACGCATAGTATAATACGTTTTAATGCGGACACATAAAATAAAAAACACAAAGTTCTAAAACACTGGATGTACACGTGTTATGTGACCTAAAGGTTATGCAAATCAATGTAAATATTAACAAAATAATGACACAATAGTCTCAAATGCGAGGTATGCGATCGCAGGGTTAGGGGGTGTAATTACTGGGGTGGTCTGTAATATGCAGGATTAAAACATGGGAAGGGGGGGGGGTGATGGGGGGGGGGGGGGGGGCGTTACATGCAGGAGGATCAACCACAGCAGCATTTGATCAATTGGGGATTGCTGGAGATTTCATTCTGGTCATTGGGCACCTAGGTTATTATTTAAAGGTTTACACTTCCGATACATACAAGGCTGTGGGGCACTCTAATGACTCAATTTGATTCTATGGGTGTCAGCACATCAGTGCAAACTTCACCATGTTATTAAACTAGACGAATATACATCCGTATTACTGACCTGCTAACTTTATTATTTTGTGCCAAAAATTAAATATATTAGTAAAAAAAAGTAAAATGAACGGGATGTAGTTATGTGACCGATTACCGACAGCTACATCCCGCCCCCCTCACAATCCCGACAGTTGGCATGCCGACTAGCAGGAACTATTCCCACTCATGGGTGTCCACAACACCCATAGAGTGGTAATAGAACCTATGCAGGTTGCCACTGATCCTGCAGCGTGGCACCGGGGATCCCACGGTCGGTATGCTGACCACAAGGATCCGCAGCGGCGGTAAAGCATACCCAACCCAAATGAACACTCCGTAAAAATGATATATGTAGCACATGGCCGGCAGCAAAATGTATTCACTAATGCATTATTGTGTGCAAAGCATGCCACCAAAATTTTTCATTTTATTTAAATTACAGAAAACAATCTGAAAGGCATAGTGTATTTTGAAAACATATTCCTAATGTTCATAGTTTGGGGAAAATAGGTTGCACATTTTGCAGAACAGAAATGAATTCTGACCATAGTAGGATAAAACTACATACATATATATATATATATATATATATATATATACTGATCCAATTCAGCCGGCACTCCTTGCTGCAGTAACAACTGGTCCTGGTGCCCGGTGCAAGACAACCTGCGGCTGTTGTATGGATATATATATATATATATATATATATATATATATACTGTATATATAGATTTTGTAAGTTTTATAAAAATGCGAGCATTTAATACACACAACACGTCCATATAATCCCACTTTCACGGGGTGGGAGGGTAACATACGGGATGCAATTGCATGGGGGGGTGTAATTTGCAGGAGGGGTGTGTGTAACATGCTGGATACAATCGCGCGGGGGGGGTTAACGTGCGGGATGCAATTGCGGGGGGGGGGGCAGCTGAAGTGCGGGATGCAATCGCGGAAGGGGAAGCGGCTAACGTGCAGAATGCAATCGCAGTAGGGAGGTGGGAAACATGAGGGATGCCATAGTGGGAGGGGACGGGTAACGTGAGGAATGCAATCGCGAGAGGGGGAAGCGGGTAACTTGTGGGAGTCTTAATTAACGATAGTGCTATAGTGGTGCTGTGTGGGAATGTGCTAGGTTCTAACGCGGAGGGGGGAGAGAGAATTGCAGAAGCAGGCAGTGCTACAGTTAATAACATTTTACATAAAAAGAGCCGCCCTGCTTATCCCTCGAAGGGTTTCATTTACACCTTACACTGTCAGTGCCGGCTGATAACAGCAGTAGGGCGGCTGCGGCAGTCCTGCTCCTCATCTCTTAAGGAAGAGAAGGAGCTCAGCTGAGCTAAGGAAATAAAGAGAGTATTCTTATATCAGCAGCGTGCGGCGCCGCCCTCCAGTGGCCGGCGCCCATAGGCAGCTGCCTAAAGTTGCCTAATGGTGGCGCCGGCCCTGCTACCATGGATAAAGTAGTTGAGCTGAGCTGCTGGTTGCCTGAATGGTGGGCATATAGTGTTAGATCACTAAAACAGGAAATTGTTGGTGTAGGGCTCTGGGGGCGGCTAGTTTAGAGAGATATGGGGCCCATACATCTATGACTGATTGGCAATTCTGCCGATGGCTGCCTCGGAGGAGCAGAGAAATCCAACATGTTGCAATTCTCTGACTCAATGAATCTGAACAAAAAAGTGTTGGGATCAGCGAGTTGGCAAATTTTAACATGTTGCATTTCACTGATGATCCGATGGCATGCCGATTGGTGGCTATGGATGTATGGCCTGCAAATTCCAATGAAGCAACTGTAAACAGTGGGACAGTGAATCGGTGATCTCTTAAACCAAAATCACATCGGAATCGTGACAGTTCATTTGTAAATCCTGCAGCAAACCACACTTTAATATGTTCCACTCGCTGTGTAGCTATGAAAATTCTGTTGGTCTGATTATCTAAAGGCTGTTCTTTCCACTTCATAATGTCAGAACAAGCTTATGAGTACTGTAATGAAAAAAAGAGCTCTTCCTCTAGTCAAATACACCTTAAAATATATAGTTATAATAAAAGGTATAAAATTCAAAATATCAAAATTCAGAAAGTCAGCATTGGAATGTCAACATTCTAAAGGTCGACACTGACCGAATGTCAACATTCCTCATTTTGACATTCACCACGTTGGTAATGAAAGAATGTTGACAGCCAATTATTTCAAGATTTTAGGGATAGGCAGTGGTTAGGGTTAGGCTGCCATTAGGGTTAGGCTGCCATTAGGGTTAGGCTGTGGTTAGGGTTAGGCTGCCATTAGGGTTAGGGTTAGGCTGCCATTAGGGTTATGCTGTAGTTAGGGTTAGGCTGCCATTAGGGTTAGGCTGTTGTTAGGGCTATGGTTTGCCTCTGGTTAGGGATACTCACATCACTAATGTTAATCCGCATAGGCGATATGGCGTCTGTTGACATTCAAAATGTCAACATTACATCAATGTTGATTTTTTACATTTCATACGTCGACCTGCCATCCATGTCAACATTTTGGTGCTGACCTTCTGAACGTCGACCACTTAAACATTGACATTTTGTACCACACCTTAATAAAATATAGCACATTAAATAACAGCAAAATATATAACACATCATATCAACCTTCTCCACTGCGTGTAGCCACACCCACACAAATAACAAACGCACATTACTGGAAGGAACGTTTTCCACACATCCATTCATGCTAATTGCTAAGCATATATATCAGTGTTCTCTTTCCAAGATAAAGGGTTGTTGCCCTATATATAGTTAAGAGGTACTGTATTCTGCTGTAAATAATGCAAAAACATAATTTATTACATATAGTAACAGCGTGTGTTAATCCTATAAAAGGATATTGACCGGTTTAGTGTCAGTGAAAGTTCTTCAGCAGCTACAAGTCATAAAAATCTCATTTCATTGAGTGATGGTGTCAGGATGGTTGTGCTTGTCACAGGGTTATTGCTAGAGAACATCTGCTAATCTTAACTGGAGGTTTATTATAAGTAATACGTATGTTGAACAAGTGTGAGAAACTAATTCTGAGATGTGAGTGTCAGGGTAGAGAACTTTGTGCTATCACTCGGAGTGATTGTGGATCGTCTGGAATCTGAGTGATTGTGTTTATTTTTTCTTTAAATAGGATTTACATCAAGAAGATAACATTAATTTATTGTATGTGCACCCCAGATTATTATTATTTTTTTCACAAAGTCTACATGCCAGAATTTGAAGAACTACAGTACAAGTAATTCTGAGACACTAGCGGTTGAGTGGGTGTAACTGGTAATGGGTGTTCGCATGTAGGATAAGCGTGCTGTTGGTATAACATGGCATGGTGACGGAATTGTCGGCTATTGACAGGTGAGCATACTCAGAGATGCATCTGATTTCATATGTATCCCTTGCACCAAGGGTAGAGGGCCAAATTCAGACCTGATCGCTATTGTGCGAAATCACACAGCGGGTGATATCGAATGACTGCGTATATGTATGCACCGCAATGTGCACGCGCGACGCCAAATAGCGACAGGATGGTGCGATCACAAGGTGATTGACAGGAAGCAGACATTTGGGGGTGGTAACTGCCCGTTTTTTGTCAGGAATAACGCAGGCGCTCCCAAGTGTTTTCAGGACGGGTGTGTGACATCAGTTCTGGCCCCGATTAAGCTGATTTCTTCGCACTGGAGGAGTAAGTATTGAGCTGCGCACAGACTGCGCACACTGCACAGAATGAGAAAAACATTCGATGGTGAGTGTGATGCGAACGGTTTTGCAGCTGTCCGCTGACTGAGAGGCATTTTTGCACAGCGTACACATGCATTCGCACACTTGCACGGGGTGAATTTTCACTCCCCCTGGGTGGCGACTAGCTGAACGCAGGACAGTGTAATTTGCAGCACAGCAATCAGGTCTGAATTTGGCCCAGAGTTGTTGCAAACGCACACTGATAAGGATTATGTCTGCTTTCGCAAGCGGATGGATAGACGATGCCATTTCTGAATGCAGGCTAAGCATTTTTTCTCGAACACGCATTTCACCTGCAGATTAGTCTGAATTGTGGACTCTAAATCAGCCCATCTATCTCTAAAAGACATAAATATATAAATAAAATAGAAACAGCTACAAAGTAATGCATGGGCTATATAAGAAAACTTACCAAGAAGACTTCAAACCCTCAATATGTACAGCTTAGAGGAAAGAAGAGATATAGGTGGGATGTAGTTATATGACCGTCACAATACCTCCACCTACATCCCACGCCCTCACTATCCCGATGTTCGGCATGCCAACCAACGGGGACTATACCCACTCATGGGTGTCTATGACACCCATAGAGTGGAAACAGAACTGCGCTCGCCACCAAGCCTGCAAGTGTCTTCGTTGCACACACACACCCCTCCCCGCCGGGATCCCAGCCGCCGGGATCCCAGCCGCCGGTAACACGTACCCACCTACAGAGCTGGCCCTAACCAATATGGTGCCCTAGGCAAGATTTTGGCTGGTGCCCCCTAGCACCGCCGCTAGTTCTGCAGGAGATGCCTGGCATGAGTCAGCTGGCAGATCTGCTAACGCCGGGCACCTTTTGTTTATGAAGATGCATCATATTATTTGCATTACTATGTGTCTAGGATGCACAAGCAGCTTCTGCTGATTAAAATGAAATGCAGTATGCCTATATTCTGTGTGCAACTGCGGCTGTATCTGCATACATTACAGTGATTTCCAGGAATACACTGTAACGTAGCATTTTGTATGCAGATACAGCCGCAGTCACACACAGAATATAGGCATGCCGCATATCATTTTAATCAGCAGAAGCTGCTGGGGCCCCTAAGCATACCAAATGCCCTAGGCATTTGCCTAGTTTAAGCGCTCACCAAGTTTGCCTTAATAATGAATGTATTGTGACTTAAATACCTTTTAAAATATATATATATATATACATAAGATGACACTTAGATTTAAACGTCTAAAAAAATGATTTATTGATAAAAAGAATAATTGTGACAGCTTAAAAGGGCTACGTTAATACCTGTATTTTCTCTACACATGTAACATATAAGACAAAACAAACATAAAACATAAAGACAATCCCTGTGGGTACACTTATTTTGCGGTTTACCCCACTGGGAATTTAATTCCTCTCGGTTATAGCAAAGTCTCAATGAGTTGCACTGATATGTGGAAGTGCTGATGTCCAGTCTGTATTCATACAATGCAGTATGTAGATGCAGGGTTAAACAGCAGTGTGATAGGTCAGGAACTCTCCTACCATTTGTAGAACACAGTCCTATAATTATTTCCCTGTAGTGATGAGTATTTGGTATACTTGCTGAAGGTGCAGCGTTGGTGCTGTCTGCCGGCAGACTCCCGTCCTTCTGGCTCCGTTGTTCCTTCCTCTCGGGCGCTCTACGGAGCGGGATCGATTCTCTCCGCTATCTACGCGTTTCACACACAAACAAAAAATCGCGTCGCGTTGTTTGAAGCGTGCGGCCACCGTAGAAAACGAGGAAGTGTGTGATCAGCTGACTGCCTCTAATTCATTCATTATTAAGGCAAACTTGGTGAGCGCTGAAACCATATACCATTTGTACATGCCCTCCTGTAGTGGGTCTGTGTAGTGCACCCACCAACAGTTCATAGCAGCCACCAGTTTGCAAGACAGTGGAACGGAATAGCGCAGTTCTTAACAAACTCCCCCTTTTATATTTGCCTAGTTTGCCTATGCCTAAGGCCGACTCTGTCAACCTATATAGGTTATATAAGAGAAACATTAAAATCTATTACAAGTAATAACAGACTGCAGGAAGACTTATACAACAGAAGGACATAACTGGGTACACGCTATATGATCTATCCCCCAATATGTCATTCCGACACAGATTGGAACGATATATAGATTATATAGTGTGCACCACCAACCCGTCGTTCCAGGCCATCGTTCATTGAATCATCCCATTGGATGTGATGCACGTCCAATGGGATGATTCCATGGCTGACTCGTTGGGGAGGGAGAAAGACTGAAAAATAATATACGGAATAACTCTTTTACAGAAAACGTGGCAGATCCAAGCAGTTGAATTCCCGTAGCTGCAGTGGAGATCCATACTGTAATAGAATGCATGCAGCAAATATATCGTTATCCTTACAAGTTTGGATATTACAAGAAAACCTAAACAAAAAGCCAACACAGTCTAAAAAAGACGACAAGTATAAAAATAAAAGAATAAACTAGATGGACCTGTAGGTTTCTATGTTAAACCAGCACAAAATAACCATTGATCAGTATTATCTGCCTATCTACTCATTTTATCACTCTATCTTCTAGTTGTTCACTCTGGTATATATGAATCACATCTTCTCCCTGCACATAGGAACCATTTAGTGTCTCCATAGTCTCCTAGAGCATAAGAACAGGTCCCGCGGATGAGTCATATAAGGGTATATTTATCAAACCAGAAGATAATCCATTTGGCAATTTGTCTTCTCGGTGAGTCATAGAACTGTTACATTGTCATGAGAATTCTAGAAATCAGCATTTAGAAACTGCATTTGCTTGATAAATAGGCTTCATAGAATATGATAAAAATCTAAGTGTTTGACCTTTCTCACATTCTGCAGTTTGTCAATGTTGTTTGTTACAGGCACCCAAACCTACCAAAGATTCTGCAGCATTGTGTAAGTGGAGGGAAAAGTAGATGCATGACAGTTTACTGTCATCTCTCTGTAAAGGCTGTGAACAAAGGGGATGCAGTTAAAATGCCTGATGTCGGGATCCTAGTGTTCAGGATACCGACGCCGGAATCCCTATAGCCCACATTATACAGACGCGCGGAATCCCAACACCACTCCCCTCCCGTAATTCCCACTCGGTTGTAAATATCTACTTAGATGTTGCCTTGCAGTTTGTTTTAGGCTACATGAAATTGGTGCCCATAACCACTAATAGTTAGACATGAAATACATTATTCTGGGTTCAAAGTGCAAATAGTTGTAAATATATTATGTGTAGTTATTGGGCGGGATGTACTAATGTACATCGCCGCCCATCGCCACCCTGCGCCACCATGCTGATCGCATATGTACTAACATATGCGATCAGCATTGCGGAGGACAGCTCTTCCGATAAGAGCTGTCCTCCGCGATGCGCAGCGGCAGCCTGACTTCCGGGATTCGGCACCAGGAGTCAGTCTGCGCATGCGCGGGGTGACGGGGGCGGCCGCAGGGCATGCTGGGAGGGATCCCTCACACAGCGCCGCGGAGAGAAGCCCATAGGCTGCTGTCCTGCCGGCCGGGGGTTAGTACATCAGGAAAATGCGGTAAACAGGGAGTTTACCGCATTTTCCGCTTAGTACATCCCGCCCATTGAATGAAGAGTTCTTTGTTTGAGGTTTACTAATAGCGTTATCATGGTTTAAGAACTTGCGACTGGTGTCACCATCCATAGTGAAAGGCTGAGATGTGTGGTTTACCTGGTGTATGCCCACACCTTATCCATTTGCAGGAGCACCAAGAGGACGGGGTCAGGTACTTGTTACCCAGGCTTAGCGTTGTCTAAGGGGCCCAGTGTGTGTGTGTGGGGCGGTGACCCCTGGATTTGGCAGTGTCACCCAGGCCCGCATAATGGTGGTCATTCCGAGTTGTTCGCTTGTTGCCGATTTTCGCTATGCTGCGATTTGTTGCTAAATGCGCATGCGCATGGTACGCAGCGCGCATGCGCTAAGTTATTTAACACAAAACTTAGTAGATTTGCTGGTGTTCGTACGACGCTTTTGAGTCACACTGCTGTTCGGTAAATGATTGACAGGAAAGGGGCGTTTCTAGGCGGCAACTCAGCGTTTTTACGGCGTTGGCTAAAAAATGCAGGCGTGTCAGGGAGAAACGCGGGAGTGTCTGGAGAAACAGGGGAGTGGCTGGCCGAACGCAGGGCGTGTTTGTGACGTCAAATCAGGAACTAAACGGACTGAGCTGATCGCAATCTGTGAGTAGGTCTGGAGCTACTCAGTAACTGCAGGGAATTATTTAGTAGCAGTTTTGCTAATCTTTCGTTCGCAATTCTGCTAAGCTAAGATACACTCCCAGAGGGCGGCGGCCTAGCGTGTGCAATGCTGCTAAAAGCAGCTAGCGAGCGTACAACTCGGAATGAGGGCCAATGTCTTGAAGGCCATGTCCAAATGCTTTGTTTTGGTATTAGTCATCATTATCAGTGCACTTGTACCCACCTATACAGTACTTGGTGTAAAAGATACAGCGGGAAACTGGACTGTTTACCCTTATGTCCAACTCTGCATAGTTCACAGGTGTGTCGATATGCCCTCAATGAACTTTGCGTATATGAGAATCCGCTCATCACTAATGAGAACACCCCATTAGAGCCCAGTTATATAAGTGTAAATGCAACTATATGAATCTGCAGCTCCCATACTAGCAGGTAATGCACATTGTGCAAACATGCGACTGCGATCAAATGACACAGTAAAAATGGCTCCTGCATCTTCTGACAGCCATGCTATGCAACCATAGCGTTATACAGAAGATCGATGTGGATCCGATGGTTGCGTCTATGTACACAAGTGGCAGATCTGAGACACCACCACCAATCGGAGTCTCAATACAAATCCCGACATTGCAATATTATCGCACAACCACTGTGTACGGGATCACAGCTGCTATGGTATTTGGGACTGCCAGTGATTTAAGCCCTTATTCACAGACTAAGCACAATGCTGCATGGTGGGATGCATGGTGCGGCTCAACCTGTGTCAATTGTCGCCCATTTGCCTTATTTCCAGGTTAGCGTCTCCGAGTCATACACCGCTACTGCATGCAATGTCAGCGTCATTGTCCAGGATACCCATGCATTGTACATTTGTCGCATTTATGATGCGGCTAAGGCGCACATTCATCAAAACTGTGTCCAAATGCATAACGCTGTTTAGTCACATAATCTACGTCACGTCAAGTGTGGCTATTTGGCGTAATTTGAGAACAGGTTTGTGTGACCTCATCTTTAGTCCAGCAAAGCCAAGGTTAAACCAAACCCTCTGTAAGCTTTTCCCATGATATAATAATATTTGAAGATGCTCACAGGATGTTCAGATTGTTATTACTTGCAATTTTGTCCTAAAATCATGTTAAGATTATGCTTGTAAGGAAAACGGCCGCATGCAGTACTATCTAATATCTATTACTACCTAGTGCAATGGACTCTGGAGTGGCCGGCATCCCATAATGGCAGTTATCATTATCACCACCACTGCTTGCTGGATGATGCAGGGAAAGCACAAGTATTGTCTGGAATGGAAGAGAATGAGGCAGCCCCAATTCTCCCAGGATAAAGCTGAGAGATAGCAGAAGGATGAGGGCAATCCATCACTGCTGACAATTTCACAGCCTGGAATAACTTGACAGGGACGCAAAACAAAGTGTTGTTGAGAACTGAATGCTGCTAAGCTCGGTGAATTGACTCTCCAGTGTCAGAGCGAGACCTGCTTCAAGTGGATAGAGTTCTCTTCTTGTGATTCAAGGGCACACGAGTTCTAAAAAGAGTCACGGAGAAAGGGAGCCCAGGGTAATCCCGGAGGAGCTGACATATATAGAAGCATAGTTTGAGTATTTCCACTTTTCACATTTGTTAATTGGTCTAAATTTCACCACAGCGGTATATGACATGATATGTTGTTAACAGAATATGGGGGAGATGTACTTGGAGAGTGATAAAGTAGATACAGGAGCAGATTTATCAAATGATATTCTTGTTATCACTTGTTATGAATGTTAAATGGTGCTCCAGCCAATCAGCTCCTAACGGTCATGTTAACATGTGACAACTAGGAGCTGATTGGTTGGAGCACCATTTAACATTCATAACAAGTGATAACAAGAATATCACCCGTTGATAAATCTGCCACACAGTTCCAGCCAATCAGCTCCTTACTGCCATGTAACAGGTAGTGTTCGAAAAATGATTTTGATATTTTGCTGTCTGGACTCAAGCACAGATGGATGCAATTTGTAAGCGCAAACATAAAATGCACCCGGGAAAAATGTGCGCCGATGAAAGGGGGCGTGGCTGCTGCAAAAGGGCGTGGCTTTACAGGACTGCCGCACACATAAGCCATGCCTCCTGCTTTCATCATTGGCGGGGGCATGTCCAGCACTTTGTCAGGTGCTGGCAATGCTCTCAGCCCCTCTGTCTTCCGTGAATAGACAAAATATAAAAAAGGTCCTCACTCAAAAGATTTTTTATGTGAATGATAATAAATGTCCAGTTCCTTTATTTAGGATCTGTTCCTTTTCCTTTTTTATAGATATGATGATATTTGTCAGCAAACAATAGGCATCTCCATAAACACCATCTCAGTCATGAGGCTCAATATCTCAAAAATATGAAAAAGAAGGAACATAGGGGGTAATTCGATTCGATTGCCGATGGAGGCAAACTGCTCATGCACACATTGCGGTCGCACCCCTGATGGATGCGACCGTTATGTGATTGACATCAGTGGGCATTAGCAATGCGGCGTTGGGGGACGGGCCGAACAGGGGCAGACCAGGGCTGTTTTTGGGGCTGCTGCATGATGTTCCATGCAGCCACTCCGATTAAAAAATGTGGTTGTTGGGGGATGTATCAAACCATCGTTAGACTTGGGGGTATATTTACTAATGTTTGATTTTAGGTTTTGGGTGATTTTGCATCCGATTTTGCATTTTGCCAATTCACTAAAGTCAAAATCGAAAGTACAATCAAATATAAAACCAAATCCCACTCAAAACATCAGTACTTTCACATAGAGCAGTGTTTCCCAACCACGGTCCTCAAGGCACACTAACAGTCCTGGTATTAGTGATATCCAGGCTTGAACACAGGTGACTTAATTAGTAGCTCAGTTATTTTGATTTAACCATCTGTGCTGAAGCCTGGATATCACTAAAACCTGCACTGTTGGTGTGCCTTGAGGACCGCGGTTGGGAATGCCTGACATAGAGGAACATACAGTAGGATCCCCTGATTTACTAACATTCAAATTGAAAATCGAACACAACATCGAACTACAAATCCCCAAAATAATGGCCTAATAACAGACAGGCGATTTTATCTACCTTTTTACCATTATGCAGAGTAATTTACAGGCATGATCATTTTTAGGGTGATACGCTCGGTGCGCCTGCAACAGGGACGTGCAGAGAGGTAAATGGCTGAGAAGGCACTGGCTAGCACCAGAGCCAGATTTACACACAATATATGAGCCCAGGGGTACATCTGGGTATTATACACAGGTGCAGCAGTATAAACTCCTGGAAATTTGGTGAGTTTTGATCCGAGATACTTTATACAGTCAAAACTCTGACACAAACATTAGTATGACAGGAAATACTCTGCCTCACCCCATTGCACGTCCCTGGCCTGCAATTCCGTACTCAAGCAGCGCGCCTCCGGCATCTTTATTCAGGCTGCCATGCTGCGTGGCCATTCACTTAATTGAGCTGCCGATTACCGAAGGATGTGTGTGTGCGCTGGGAATGTGTACACAGTAGGTGTGTCCTGTGAGATGTCTCCGGTGGGCATCTCTGTATTTTTCAGGGCTGCTGTTTTAAAAAAAACAACAACACAAGATATCCTCAACGCGCACATTCGCAGGTTCAGTCGCCATAGCGTCCGTCAATGAATCTTGCTACCCCTGTGCCCGGACATGAAAGGAGACATCCAGTCCCTGGGTCCCGGCACCTGCGCAATGGATCCGGCAGGTGACGGGACTGACACATGCCCAGGGGCTTCGGTACCACTGTGCACGTGCAAACCCCTGGTTTCTATGGACTGCACCGACTGCAACCCATACAAGCCGGATTGGGCTGCGCAAACGTCAGGGAGCGGCTTCCTACAGGAAGATACGCTCTCTGCTTATCGCAGCTCGGTCTGGCAGTCCCAGAGGGAGGGTAAAACATCAGTGGGACTTCCGTGTGTGTCTGTGACTGACAGGTAGGACTTCCAATAGGACGTCACTGCCAGTCACAGTGAAGCCAGTGCAGTCATGGACTCATGGACTGCAACTATCTCACTGACACTGAGCTGGGTGGTGGATTTTACCTGGGGTGGGGGGGGGGTTTCAGTCCTGCAGCCCATAGGCAATATCCACCACTGAAAGGCTCTATGTGACAGGTCCAAATTACATGATTCTAGATGTCTTTATTAACTATAAAAGAAATCAGGAAAGACTTGAGGATCTGCGCACATCTCTAATATAATGGGACCCAATCATGTGATTCACTGTGGCTGTAGGAATTATGGGCCACATTCAGAGATGGACGCAGTGCAGCTACTGTGTCTTTGGATTCCACGCCCATCAAATGGAGACTGGCTGCAGTTTAGGGGGCACGGTGTGCGACGATGCAGGACCCGTTCTGCACACGTACAGAACAAGTCCTGTGCATGCGCAGGCATCCTACCATTAGAGATGTGCGCAAATCAGAGCAGACAGCCCACCATCGGAGATAAGCGCAAACCAGACTTAGAGGAACCACAGCAGCTTTTTGCATGTGATATAGTTGGACCAATAGGACTTTTTTTTTTTTATTTGATACAATTTCAGTCGATTTAAATCTAACATAAATTCGAATCCAAACTCAAACATTAGTAAATATACCCCTTAAATTGGAGACGTTGCCCAAAGCAACCAGTCATTTTATAGATTGTACTAGATAAATGATAGCTATAACCTGATTGGTTACTATTGGCACCTTCACCATCTGAACTCTTTATAGAAGGTTACGTCAGTGGTCTCAGGGGTACTGTATGCAGAACATTGCATGCTCCTGGCCCCTCAGAGACACAAGTACTACAGAAGAGATACTTGTTACCAAAATAAAAGTTCTCATAGCTTTTAAATGAAGCTTCAGTTAATCTATGGAGATGCCCATTTTCCCTGAAACAAAATTGCCCATTTAGTTTGTTTCTTACGTAAATATTACATTTCAGCAATATTCATAACCTTGTTTGTACATTTTAATCCTTTTAAAATTAGCTTTGCTCTGTGCTCCTTTATTTCTACGTAAAAGGCAGAGTGGTAATTATTAGTGTTTATGTAGATCATTCCTGGATTAAGAAGCAAACACTGTATATAGATAGGGGACCATGTAATCAGTTTGGGGGATAATAGTTAATAGTATAATGTATTGACACATAAATCCTGCTTAATAACAGCCAATAATCTGAATGTAGTGTTACATGATGACAAGCTTGGGGCACGGACGGGATGTGAAAACAAAGAGAACGTGAATCGTTAATTGTGTCCGAGCTGGAACCATCTGCACTATGCTCACCTATTGGTGCAAAATGACAGATTCCTGAACATGAAATGACACAATACACTTTGGGGCAATTTAGTTAGGTGCGAACCGCTTTCTGAAACGCAATTCCGCATTACACCTATATGACAGTTTTTTTGCACACGCCCATGGAGGTGTATACAAAATCTGCAATTTTTCTGAGATTCTTTGGTTACCATAGATGACAAATTGAAGTGACCCATTCAAGTTCCATTACAGGATCATTAGGTTAATTTACTGGATTGGGTTACAAATGCCGGCGGTTAGGATGCTGGTGGTCAGAATACTAACCACGGAATCCCAACAGTGAGAATCCCAACAGGGAGAAGGTAAGTATACTTACCTTCCCCCAATGGCCACTAACCCTAACCCTCCCTTCCTGCAACCTAAACCTAACCCTCCACCCCCCGCAGCCTAAACCTCCCCGATGGTGCCTAAACCTAACCCCCCCATCCTGCAGCCTAAACCTAACCCTCCTCCCCCAGCAGCCTAACCCTCCCCGATGGTGCCTAAACCTAACCCCCCCATCCTGCAGCCTAAACCTAACCCTCCTCCCCCAGCAGCTTAACCCTCCCCGATGGTGCCTAAACCTAACCCCCCCCATCCTGCAGCCTAAACCTAACCCTCCACCCCCCGCAGCCTAAACCTAACCCTCGTTGGGGGTGCCCAAACCTAACCTCCCCTCCCTGCAGCCTAAACCTAACCTCCCCCCTCCCCCCCCCCCCATTCATCTTACCTCCCCGGCAGCCTGGAACTGTTTTGTCTGGGAACCCAGGTGTCGGAATGCTGGCGCCGGGATTGTGATCCCAGGTGGGATTTCGGCGCCGGCAATTCTGAGCAATGTTGGGATTACGGCATCTGTATTTTGACTGCTAGGATCCTGACCTGATCTCAGTTTCCTATGTATTGCCACAAGGAACAAACCAGTTTATTGCTTTATATCGGCTGAATGACGGTGCACCCAATGCCAACATGCAGTAGAGATGAGCGCCGGAAATTTTTCGGGTTTTGTGTTTTGGTTTTGGGTTCGGTTCCGCGGCCGTGTTTTGGGTTCGAACGCGTTTTGGCAAAACCTCACCGAATTTTTTTTGTCGGATTCGGGTGTGTTTTGGATTCGGGTGTTTTTTTCAAAAAACCCTAAAAAACAGCTTAAATCATAGAATTTGGGGGTCATTTTGATCCCAAAGTATTATTAACCTCAAAAACCATAATTTCCACTCATTTTCAGTCTATTCTGAATACCTCACACCTCACAATATTATTTTTAGTCCTAAAATTTGCACCGAGGTCGCTGGATGACTAAGCTAAGCGACCCTAGTGGCCGACACAAACACCTGGCCCATCTAGGAGTGGCACTGCAGTGTCACGCAGGATGGCCCTTCCAAAAAACCCTCCCCAAACAGCACATGACGCAAAGAAAAAAAGAGGCGCAATGAGGTAGCTGTGTGAGTAAGATAAGCGACCCTAGTGGCCGACACAAACACCGGGCCCATCTAGGAGTGGCACTGCAGTGTCACGCAGGATGGCCCTTCCAAAAAACACTCCCCAAACAGCACATGACGCAAAGAAAAAAAGAGGCGCAATGAGGTAGCTGTGTGAGTAAGATAAGCGACCCTAGTGGCCGACACAAACACCGGGCCCATCTAGGAGTGGCACTGCAGTGTCACGCAGGATGGCCCTTCCAAAAAACACTCCACAAACAGCACATGACGCAAAGAAAAAAAGAGGCGCAATGAGGTAGCTGTGTGAGTAAGATAAGCGACCCTAGTGGCCGACACAAACACCGGGCCCATCTAGGAGTGTCACTGCAGTGTCACGCAGGATGGCCCTTCCAAAAAACACTCCCCAAACAGCACATGACGCAAAGAAAAAAAGAGGCGCAATGAGGTAGCTGTGTGAGTAAGATAAGCGACCCTAGTGGCCGACACAAACACCGGGTCCATCTAGGAGTGTCACTGCAGTGTCACGCAGGATGGCCCTTCCAAAAAACACTCCCCAAACAGCACATGACGCAAAGAAAAAAAGAGGCGCAATGAGGTAGCTGTGTGAGTAAGATAAGCGACCCTAGTGGCCGACACAAACACCGGGCCCATCTAGGAGTGGCACTGCAGTGTCACGCAGGATGGCCCTTCCAAAAAACACTCCACAAACAGCACATGACGCAAAGAAAAAAAGAGGCGCAATGAGGTAGCTGTGTGAGTAAGATAAGCGACCCTAGTGGCCGACACAAACACCGGGCCCATCTAGGAGTGGCACTGCAGTGTCACGCAGGATGGCCCTTCCAAAAAACACTCCCCAAACAGCACATGACGCAAAGAAAAAAAGAGGCGCAATGAGGTAGCTGTGTGAGTAAGATAAGCGACCCTAGTGGCCGACACAAACACCGGGCCCATCTAGGAGTGGCACTGCAGTGTCACGCAGGATGGCCCTTCCAAAAAACACTCCCCAAACAGCACATGACGCAAAGAAAAAAAGAGGCGCAATGAGGTAGCTGTGTGAGTAAGATAAGCGACCCTAGTGGCCGACACAAACACCGGGCCCATCTAGGAGTGGCACTGCAGTGTCACGCAGGATGGCCCTTCCAAAAATCACTCCACAAACAGCACATGACGCAAAGAAAAATTAAAGAAAAAAGAGGTGCAAGATGGAATTGTCCTTGGGCCCTCCCACCCACCCTTATGTTGTATAAACAGGACATGCACACTTTAACCAACCCATCATTTCAGTGACAGGGTCTGCCACACGACTGTGACTTAAATGACGGGTTGGTTTGGACCCCCACCAAAAAAGAAGCAATTAATCTCTCCTTGCACAAACTGGCTCTACAGAGGCAAGATGTCCACCTCATCATCATCCTCCGATATATCACCGTGTACATCCCCCTCCTCACAGATTATCAATTCGTCCCCACTGGAATCCACCATCTCAGCTCCCTGTGTACTTTGTGGAGGCAATTGCTGCTGGTCAATGTCTCCACGGAGGAATTGATTATAATTCATTTTAATGAACATCATCTACTCCACATTTTCTGGATGTAACCTCGTACGCCGATTGCTGACAAGGTGAGCGGCGGCACTAAACACTCTTTCGGAGTACACACTTGTGGGAGGGCAACTTAGGTAGAATAAAGCCAGTTTGTGCAAGGGCCTCCAAATTGCCTCTTTTTCCTGCCAGTATAAGTACGGACTGTGTGACGTGCCTACTTGGATGCGGTCACTCATATAATCCTCCACCATTCTTTCAATGGTGAGAGAATCATATGCAGTGACAGTAGACGACATGTCCGTAATCGTTGTCAGGTCCTTCAGTCCGGACCAGATGTCAGCATCAGCAGTCGCTCCAGACTGCCCTGCATCACCGCCAGCGGGTGGGCTCGGAATTCTTAGCCTTTTCCTCGCACCCCCAGTTGCGGGAGAATGTGAAGGAGGAGATGTTGACAGGTCGCGTTCCGCTTGACTTGACAATTTTCTCACCAGCAGGTCTTTCAACCCCAGCAGACTTGTGTCTGCCGGAAAGAGAGATCCAAGGTAGGCTTTAAATCTAGGATCGAGCACGGTGGCCAAAATATAGTGCTCTGATTTCAACAGATTGACCACCCGTGAATCCTTGTTAAGCGAATTAAGGGCTCCATCCACAAGTCCCACATGCCTAGCGGAATCGCTCCGTGTTAGCTCCTCCTTCAATGTCTCCAGCTTCTTCTGCAAAAGCCTGATGAGGGGAATGACCTGACTCAGGCTGGCAGTGTCTGAACTGACTTCACGTGTGGCAAGTTCAAAGGGCAGCAGAACCTTGCACAACGTTGAAATCATTCTCCACTGCGCTTGAGACAGGTGCATTCCACCTCCTATATCGTGCTGAATTGTATAGGCTTGAATGGCCTTTTGCTGCTCCTCCAACCTCTGAAGCATATAGAGGGTTGAATTCCACCTCGTTACCACTTCTTGCTTCAGATGATGGCAGGGCAGGTTCAGTTGTTTTTGGTGGTGCTCCAGTCTTCTGTACGTGGTGCCTGTACGCCGAAAGTGTCCCGCAATTCTTCTGGCCACCGACAGCATCACTTGCACGCCCCTGTCGTTTTTTAAAAAATTCTGCACCACCAAATTCAAGGTATGTGCAAAACATGGGACGTGCTGGAATTTGCCCATATTTAATGCACACACAATATTGCTGGCGTTGTCCGATGCCACAAATCCACAGGAGAGTCCAATTGGGGTAAGCCATTCCGCGATGATCTTCCTCAGTTGCCGTAAGAGGTTTTCAGCTGTGTGCGTATTCTGGAAACCGGTGATACAAAGCGTAGCCTGCCTAGGAAAGAGTTGGCGTTTGCGAGATGCTGCTACTGGTGCCGCCGCTGCTGTTCTTGCGGCGGGAGTCCATACATCTACCCAGTGGGCTGTCACAGTCATATAGTCCTGACCCTGCCCTGCTCCACTTGTCCACATGTCCGTGGTTAAGTGGACATTGGGTACAGCTGCATTTTTTAGGACACTGGTGACTCTTTTTCTGAGGTCTGTGTACATTTTCGGTATCGCCTGCCTAGAGAAATGGAACCTAGATGGTATTTGGTACCGGGGACACAGTACCTCCAACAAGTCTCTAGTTGGCTCTGCAGTAATGATGGATACCGGAACCACGTTTCTCACCACCCAGGATGCCAAGGCCTCAGTTATCCGCTTTGCAGTAGGATGACTGCTGTGATATTTCATCTTCCTCGCAAAGGACTGTTGGACAGTCAATTGCTTGGTGGAAGTAGTAAAAGTGGTCTTACGACTTCCCCTCTGGGATGACCATCGACTCCCAGCAGCAACAACAGCAGCGCCAGCAGCAGTAGGCGTTACACGCAAGGATGCATCGGAGGAATCCCAGGCAGGAGAGGAATCGTCAGAATTGCCAGTGACATGGCCTGCAGGACTATTGGCATTCCTGGGGAAGGAGGAAATTGACACTGAGGGAGTTGGTGGGGTGGTTTGCGTGAGCTTGGTTACAAGAGGAAGGTATTTACTGGTCAGTGGACTGCTTCCGCTGTCACCCAAAGTTTTTGAACTTGTCACTGACTAATTATGAATGCGCTGCAGGTGACGTATAAGGGAGGATGTTCTGAGGTGGTTAACGTCCTTACCCCTACTTATTACAGCTTGACAAAGGCAACACACGGCTTGACACCTGTTGTCCGCATTTCTGTTGAAATACTTCCACACCGAAGAGCTGATTTTTTTGGTATTTTCACCAGGCATGTCAGTGGCCTTATTCCTCCCACGGACAACAGGTGTCTCCCCGGGTGCCTGACTTAAACAAACCACCTCACCATCAGAATCCTCCTGGTCAATTTTCTCCCCAGCGCCAGCAACACCCATATCCTCCTCATCCTGGTGTACTTCAACACTGACATCTTCAATCTGACTATCAGGAACTGGACTGCGGGTGCTCCTTCCAGCACTTGCAGGGGGCGTGCAAATGGTGGAAGGCGCATGCTCTTCACATCCAGTGTTGGGAAGGTCAGGCATCGCAACCGACACAATTGGAGTCGGACTCTCCTTGTGGATTTGGGATTTCGAAGAACGCACAGTTCTTTGCGGTGCTACTGCTTTTGCCAGCTTGAGTCTTTTCATTTTTCTAGCGAGAGGCTGAGTGCTTCCATCCTCATGTGAAGCTGAACCACTAGCCATGAACATAGGCCAGGGCCTCAGCCGTTCCTTGCCACTCCGTGTGGTAAATGGCATATTGGCAAGTTTACGCTTCTCCTCCGACAGTTTTATTTTAGGTTTTGGAGTCCTTTTTTTACTGATATTTGGTGTTTTGGATTTGACATGCTCTGTACTATGACATTGGGCATCGGCCTTGGCAGACGACGTTGCTGGCATTTCATCGTCTCGGCCATGACTAGTGGCAGCAGCTTCAGCACGAGGTGGAAGTGGATCTTGATCTTTCCCTAATTTTGGAACCTCAACATTTTTGTTCTCCATATTTTAATAGGCACAACTAAAAGGCACCTCAGGTAAACAATGGAGATGGATGGATACTAGTATACTTATGGATGGACTGCCGAGTGCCGACACAGAGGTAGCTACAGCCGTGGACTACCGTACTGTGTCTGCTGCTAATATAGACTGGATGATAATGATATGAAATCAATATATATATGTATATCTAATATCACTAGTACTGCAGCCGGACAGGTAGATATATATTTATTAGGTAATGATGACTGATGACGGACCTGCTGGACACTGTCAGCTCAGCAGCACCGCAGACTGCTACAGTAAGCTACTATAGTAGTATGTATCAAGAAGAAAGAAAAAAAAAAAACCTCGGGTAGGTGGTATACAATTATGGATGGACTGCCGAGTGCCGACACAGAGGTAGCTACAGCCGTGGACTACCGTACTGTGTCTGCTGCTAATATAGACTGGATGATAATGATATGAAATCAATATATATATGTATATCTATTATATTATAATATCACTAGTACTGCAGCCGGACAGGTAGATATATATTTATTAGGTAATGATGACTGATGACGGACCTGCTGGACACTGTCAGCTCAGCAGCACCGCAGACTGCTACAGTAAGCTACTATAGTAGTATGTATCAAGAAGAAAGAAAAAAAAAACCACGGGTAGGTGGTATACAATTATGGATGGACTGCCGAGTGCCGACACAGAGGTAGCTACAGCCGTGGACTAACGTACTGTGTCTGCTGCTAATATAGACTGGATGATAATGATATGAAATCAATATATATATGTATATATAATATCACTAGTACTGCAGCCGGACAGGTAGATATATATTTATTAGGTAATGATCACTGATGACGGACCTGCTGGACACTGTCAGCTCAGCAGCACCGCAGACTGCTACAGTAAGCTACTATAGTAGTATGTATCAAGAAGAAAGAAAAAAAAAAACCACGGGTAGGTGGTATACAATTATGGATGGACTGCCGAGTGCTGACACAGAGGTAGCTACAGCCGTGGACTAACGTACTGCGTCTGCTGCTAATATAGACTGGATGATAATGAGATGAAATCAATATATATATGTATATATAATATCACTAGTACTGCAGCCGGACAGGTAGATATATATTTATTAGGTAATGATGACTGATGACGGACCTGCTGGACACTGTCAGCTCAGCAGCACCGCAGACTGCTACAGTAAGCTACTATAGTAGTATGTATCAATAAGAAAGAAAAAAAAAAACACGGGTAGGTGGTATACAATTATGGATGGACTGCCGAGTGCCGACACAGAGGTAGCTACAGCCGTGGACTAACGTACTGTGTCTGCTGCTAATATAGACTGGATGATAATGATATGAAATCAATATATATATGTATATATAATATCACTAGTACTGCAGCCGGACAGGTAGATATATTTATTATGTAATGACTGATGACGGACCTGCTGGACACTGTCAGCTCAGCAGCACCGCAGACTGCTACAGTAAGCTACTATAGTAGTATGTATCAAGAAGAAAGAAAATAAAAAAACCACGGGTAGGTGGTATACAATTATGGATGGACTGCCGAGTGCCAACACAGAGGTAGCTACAGCCGTGGACTAACGTACTGTGTCTGCTGCTAATATAGACTGGATGATAATGATATGAAATCAATATATATATGTATATATAATATCACTAGTACTGCAGCCGGACAGGTATATATATTCATTATGTAATGACTGATGACGGACCTGCTGGACACTGTCAGCTCAGCAGCACCGCAGACTGCTACAGTAAGCTACTATAGTAGTATGTATAAAGAAGAAAGAAAAAAAAAAAACACGGGTAGGTGGTATACAATTATAATATTATATATATATTAATTATATACAATTATATATATATATATATATATATATATATATATATATTAATTAAACTGGTGGTGATTATTAAACTGGTGGTCAGGTCACTGGTCACACTATCAGCAACTTGCAAGTAGTACTCCTAAGCATACAATCACAATATATATTATACTGGTGTGGCACTCTGGCAGCAAAAGTGTGCACTGTACGTTATATGTAGTATGTACTCCTGAGTCCTGAGTCCTGCTCTCAGATTCTAACTGCTCCCCACTGTCAGTGTCTCCCCCACAAGTCAGATAATACAATACAGTCACACTATCTATCACTTCACTTCAGCAAGTACTAGTAGTAGTAGTACTCCTCCTAATGCTCCCCAAAATTACTACTGTGTCTCTCTCTAGTGAGACTGTCTCACTCTCTTCTCGAATCTCTATAAACGGAGAGGACGCCAGCCACGTCCTCTCCCTATGAATCTCAATGCACGTGTGAAAAATGGCGGCGACGCGCGGCTCCTTATATAGAATCCGAGCCTCGCGAGAATCCGACAGCGTGATGATGACGTTCGGGCGCGCTCGGGTTAACCGAGCAAGGCGGGAGGATCCGAGCCTGCTCGGCCCCGTGTAAAAAAACCTGAAGTTCGGGCGGGTTCGGATTCCGAGGAACCGAACCCGCTCATCTCTAACATGCAGATCTATCTCCAGTCTGGCCAGACGTGCCATATGGGGCTCAGTTAGCCACGTGGACAAAGATATTCTACTTGGTCCATTTGCAGTCATAATGCAGCTGCAGATGTCCCAGACATCAGATTGATTGTAATCAGAACATGATGTTGATCGAGATTGGTGCCATTTTTTCGTCTCGACAGTCTTTGGTGAAGTTAGATAAGTTTCAATATAAATGTAAACTATTACTTATCTCTGCTGCCACTCGTCAACGGCTGCTGTGGTCAGTGGCGTCTGTCCTATCTCCTCCCTTCCCACTGCGTTCCATTCCTGTCTCCCTAACATTCTACCCTGGTTTATGTCCCACTTTAATAATATCACAAGTTCTAGAGAAGTTAAACAGTATTTATCAGCTTAAATTGATAATTTATTACTCTAAAGATGACAAAAATGTAAACAATACTGCCTGCAATTTGTGCTTTTGCTTCACCATGCTACAGAATGGTAATTCCATCAATATTTGAAGATTCCCATCTTTCTGAATGTGGACCACTTAATGCCACAGTAACAACAGGCAAAATTCAGTTGAAAGGTTTGTCACTAATTATCCAATAGACCTAAACCATAGATTCTAATAACTATTTTCTTGCCCGTCTTTTTGTTTTGTGTACAGTTTGTATCTGTTTGTATTATTGTTGATTAGTCTTTTTATTCTCATTTGCTGGCAATCCTAGGCATTCTGTGATATTCTATACAAATCATGAAGGTACAGTTTAACGAGGCGTTATATTACAGTTATATAAAAAGGAAACTCGCTCCTGAAATTGTTGCTTTAAAGTGAAGAACAAAAGGCTTGAGTCATTAAAATGTTCCTTTCTGTTTTAACATGCAATCAACTAGATAAATTGTTCTTATAAGATGTATGAAAGAAACCAAAGGGGTGTAGATAAGTTTAAGAATATAGACAACTCCTACAGAGGAAAGGAGGTTAATAAAATAATTACTGTACTTTTAATAAGTTAACTGCAGCCTAAAATTGCTGTATTTCTAAATGAAACAGTTTAAGTACAGTATATAGTAAAATGATCTGACAATAGTGGTTACGTTGAATGTATTTGTCCATGACTATACCTTCCAACAAAGTATGATATAACTAGTATTGCCCCCATCAGCTGGTTGTCAAAATGGTGACGAATATTTTGCAGTACAAGCAGGAAAAAAAAATCCCAATCTACTGACACAGGTCAGGAACCCAAATGCTCAGGCCTCCGAGGCATAAAAAGTACGACAAGCCAGTATGCCATATAACAATATTGACTATGAAACAGCTAGTTGTGCTGGGATAAGGAGAATTGTGTTCCGTCAAGCATCCTATGTTTCTTGTCAGCACTGCTTGCAAGTTACTTTCTTCTCTGTGTGTGTATGTATATATATATATATATATAAACAAATGAAAAATAATCAGATGCGCTCAGTCAGAATGAAACAGTCTTAAGCCAATGCAGCTTAAAATCACTTCTCTAATCAGAGAAAAAGTGGGTGCACCAGTGTCCTTCTTTTAATAGAACCGCAGCTCCCCCGCCGTCACAAATAACCCGGAATTCCACGGGAAGATAGATATCTAAAAAGAAAGACAGGGGGGGCGCTCCATAGTGCAGAGTCAATTTTTTAATTTTAAAAGCACATTAAACACTGCGGTTTAAAACACAACGATAATTGCCCGTACCAGAACAAAATCCGCTGTGGGCTTAATACCACATGATTTAAAACACATATGCCCCCGGCAATTCTCCAAACCTCCGGCAGATCTCCTGAGACAGGGCCTCAGCCCCGTGCCGCTAGACCGCTGGATACAGCCGCCGCACGTCGGGACACCGTCACCCGTCGATGACCACCGAGGCAGGAGGGGGCACGACCACACACGTCAGCAAGCCACGCCCCAGCGTGGCTTGCTGACGTGTGTGGTCGTGCCCCCTCCTGCCTCGGTGGTCATCGACGGGTGACGGTGTCCCGACGTGCGGCGGCTGTATCCAGCGGTCTAGCGGCACGGGGCTGAGGTCCTGTCTCAGGAGATCTGCCGGAGGTTTGGAGAATTGCCGGGGGCATATGTGTTTTAAATCATGTGGTATTAAGCCCACAGCGGATTTTGTTCTGGTACGGGCAATTATCGTTGTGTTTTAAACCGCAGTGTTTAATGTGCTTTTAAAATTAAAAAATTGACTCTGCACTATGGAGCGCCCCCCCTGTCTTTCTTTTTAGATATATATATATATATATATATATATATAGTACTTTGCTTGTAATGAACTCTGGGGGGGAAACATTCTTAAAGGAACTTCTTTGTTGTAGAAGGCTCTACTTCCATTTGTAACTCAGTAAAGTATTAACTGGTCATTTATTAAGAGCTACATGAGTACTGTAGGTTGGTCATTTAAAAAGATTCATAAGGGTCATTTACTTAGCATTATGGAAAACCAATGGTCATCTAATAAAATGACACAGTCATTTAAAAGTTCTGTTAAAGTGCATTAGTCATTTCGTGAAAG
Organism: Pseudophryne corroboree; assembly: GCF_028390025.1. Classification (NCBI taxonomy): domain Eukaryota; kingdom Metazoa; phylum Chordata; class Amphibia; order Anura; family Myobatrachidae; genus Pseudophryne; species Pseudophryne corroboree. The sequence continues at coordinate 82,438,044 of NC_086452.1, forward strand.
CTACAAAAGCAGATTATTTATGTAGTAAAAGTGTTGTACAATCACAATAGATATTTAATGTAAGGATAGAGGGACTCCACTTTTATGTACTTCTACTGTTCAAGAGGTATGTTTGTAGATATTTTGTTGTGAAGATGAAATTGTATCCAATGCATAGACCTGAGCTTATGAGTAGCCCAATCACAAGGCGGCAAACATAATACATTTGAATGAAAGTAAGAGCTACACTAGCATATGCATAGATAATTTAGTAAGAGCTACACAAGTACATTGGTCATATAGTAAGAGCTACACAAGTACATTGGTCATATAGTAAGAGCTACAGAAGTATATTGGTCATATAGTAAGAGCTACAGAAGTATATTGGTCATGTAGTAAGAGCTACACAAGTGTATTGGTCATGTAGTGAAAACTGCACAAGCACATAAGTTATGTAGTAAGAGCTACACAAGTACATTGGTCATATAGTAAGAGCTACACAAGTACATTGGTCATATAGTAAGAGCTACATAAGTACATTGGTCATGTAGTAAGAGCTACAGAAGTACATTGGTCATATAGTAAGAGCTACACAAGTACATTGGTCATGTAGTAAGAGCTACACAAGTACATTGGTCATATAGTAAGAGCTACACAAGTACATTGGTCATATAGTAAGAGCTACACAAGTACATTGGTCATGTAGTAAGAGTAGTGATGAGAGGGTTCGGTTCCTCGCAAACCGAACCCCCCCGAACTTCACCCATTTTACACGGGTCCGAGGCATACTCGGATTCTCCCGTATGGCTCGGTTAACCCGAGTGCGCCCGAACGTCATCATCCCACTGTCGGATTCTCGTGAGATTCGGATTCTATATAAGCAGCTGCGCGTCGCCGCCATTTTCACTCGTGCATTGGAAATGTTAGGGAGAGGACGTGGCTGGCATCCTCTCCGTTTATTAATGTTGATGCAAATATTTGTGCTTATTGCTTAATTGTGGGTACTGGGGAGCAGCTGTATTATATAGGAGGAGTACAGTGCAGAGTTTTGCTGACAGTGACCACCAGTATACGTTGTCTGCTTGAAAAACACTCCATATCTGTGCTCAGTGTGCTGCATATATCTGTGCTAATTGTGGGGACTGGGGAGCAGCTGTATTATATAGGAGGAGTACAGTGCAGAGTTTTGCTGACAGTGACCACCAGTATACGTTGTCTGCCTGAAAAACACTCCATATCTGTGCTCAGTGTGCTGCATATATCTGTGCTCACACTGCTTTATTGTGGGGACTGGGGACCAGCAGTATTTTATAGGAGGAGTACAGTGCAGAGTTTTGCTGACAGTGACCACCAGTATATATAGCAGTACGGTACGGAAGGCCACTGCTCTACCTACCTCTGTGTCGTCAAGTATACTATCCATCTAGATTCTATACCTGTGGTGCATTTTAGTTTTGCAGTTTGCTGACAGTGACCACCAGTATATATAGCAGTACGGTACGGAAGGCCACTGCTCTACCTACCTCTGTGTCATCAAGTATACTATCCATCTAGATTCTATACCTGTGGTGCATTTTAGTTTTTCAGTTTGCTGACAGTGACCACCAGTATATATAGCATTACGGTACGGAAGGCCACTGCTCTACCTACCTCTGTGTCGTCAAGTATACTATCCATCTAGATCAGTGATTTTCAACCTTTTTTAACTCGCGGCACACCAAACAATATTTTAAAATTGGCAAGGCGCACCATCAGTTTCCCACGGAAAAAAACCACACACTTTGGCCCTCAGAGTAAAAAATAATCCACACATACATTGGCCTACAGAAAAAAACAATCACATTTCCCCCCACATAAATCATGTTGCTCCTTACATAAATCCTATTGCTCTCCACAAAAATCAATCACATTGCTCCCCAGATAAATCATGTTGCTCCCCACATAAAATAATCACATTGCTCCCCACATAAATCCTATTGCTCCCTACGTGAAGTAGTCACATTGTTCCCCCCATAATTCCTTTTGCTCCCCACAGCAGAAATAAAATAACAAATATTAGCCCCTTCCTGTCAGCTGCCCTTCTCCCTGTCTCTCAGTGGCGGGGGTTGTTCATAGTAGAGTGCTGCGAATACTGAGCAGCGGATGGTCGGGCAGGTGTGGATGTGGGTGCACAGGGAAAGTTGTGGACGCGGGCAGGAACTGGGAGATGTGTATGCAGGCGGGTGAGCTGGCTGGGTGGTGAGACGATGCGGCCGTGACCTATGATGTCACACCGCTGCTTCTTCAATGCTTCGGTCACGACTGATCCTCTAAGAAGAGTCTGGGCCACAGTTTGCTCTGAGGGTGCAGGCAGTGACTCTGACTCCACGGCACACCTTGCAACTGGTCGCGGCACACTAGTGTGCCACGGCACACTGGTTGAAAAAGCCTAATCTAGATTCTATACCTGTGGTGCATTTTAGTTTTGCAGTTTGCTGACAGTGACCACCAGTATATATAGCAGTACGGTACGGAAGGCCACTGCTCTACCTACCTCTGTGTCGTCAAGTATACTATCATCTAGATTCTATACCTGTGGTGCATTTTAGTTTTGCAGTTTGCTGACAGTGACCACCAGTATATATAGCAGTACGGTACGGAAGGCCACTGCTCTACCTACCTCTGTGTCGTCAAGTATACTATCCATCTAGATTCTATACCTGTGGTGCATTTTAGTTTTGCAGTTTGCTGACAGTGACCACCAGTATATATAGCAGTACGGTACGGAAGGCCACTGCTCTACCTACCTCTGTGTCATCAAGTATACTATCCATCTAGATTCTATACCTGTGGTGCATTTTAGTTTTTCAGTTTGCTGACAGTGACCACCAGTATATATAGCATTACGGTACGGAAGGCCACTGCTCTACCTACCTCTGTGTCGTCAAGTATACTATCCATCTAGATCAGTGATTTTCAACCTTTTTTAACTCGCGGCACACCAAACAATATTTTAAAATTGGCAAGGCGCACCATCAGTTTCCCACGGAAAAAAACCACACACTTTGGCCCTCAGAGTAAAAAATAATCCACACATACATTGGCCTACAGAAAAAAACAATCACATTTCCCCCCACATAAATCATGTTGCTCCTTACATAAATCCTATTGCTCTCCACAAAAATCAATCACATTGCTCCCCAGATAAATCATGTTGCTCCCCACATAAAATAATCACATTGCTCCCCACATAAATCCTATTGCTCCCTACGTGAAGTAGTCACATTGTTCCCCCCATAATTCCTTTTGCTCCCCACAGCAGAAATAAAATAACAAATATTAGCCCCTTCCTGTCAGCTGCCCTTCTCCCTGTCTCTCAGTGGCGGGGGTTGTTCATAGTAGAGTGCTGCGAATACTGAGCAGCGGATGGTCGGGCAGGTGTGGATGTGGGTGCACAGGGAAAGTTGTGGACGCGGGCAGGAACTGGGAGATGTGTATGCAGGCGGGTGAGCTGGCTGGGTGGTGAGACGATGCGGCCGTGACCTATGATGTCACACCGCTGCTTCTTCAATGCTTCGGTCACGACTGATCCTCTAAGAAGAGTCTGGGCCACAGTTTGCTCTGAGGGTGCAGGCAGTGACTCTGACTCCACGGCACACCTTGCAACTGGTCGCGGCACACTAGTGTGCCACGGCACACTGGTTGAAAAAGCCTAATCTAGATTCTATACCTGTGGTGCATTTTAGTTTTGCAGTTTGCTGACAGTGACCACCAGTATATATAGCAGTACGGTACGGAAGGCCACTGCTCTACCTACCTCTGTGTCGTCAAGTATACTATCATCTAGATTCTATACCTGTGGTGCATTTTAGTTTTGCAGTTTGCTGACAGTGACCACCAGTATATATAGCAGTACGGTACGGAAGGCCACTGCTCTACCTACCTCTGTGTCGTCAAGTATACTATCCATCTAGATCAGTGATTTTCAACCTTTTTTAACTCGCGGCACACCAAACAATATTTTAAAATTGGCAAGGCGCACCATCAGTTTCCCACGGAAAAAAACCACACACTTTGGCCCTCAGAGTAAAAAATAATCCACACATACATTGGCCTACAGAAAAAAACAATCACATTTCCCCCCACATAAATCATGTTGCTCCTTACATAAATCCTATTGCTCTCCACAAAAATCAATCACATTGCTCCCCAGATAAATCATGTTGCTCCCCACATAAAATAATCACATTGCTCCCCACATAAATCCTATTGCTCCCTACGTGAAGTAGTCACATTGTTCCCCCCATAATTCCTTTTGCTCCCCACAGCAGAAATAAAATAACAAATATTAGCCCCTTCCTGTCAGCTGCCCTTCTCCCTGTCTCTCAGTGGCGGGGGTTGTTCATAGTAGAGTGCTGCGAATACTGAGCAGCGGATGGTCGGGCAGGTGTGGATGTGGGTGCACAGGGAAAGTTGTGGACGCGGGCAGGAACTGGGAGATGTGTATGCAGGCGGGTGAGCTGGCTGGGTGGTGAGACGATGCGGCCGTGACCTATGATGTCACACCGCTGCTTCTTCAATGCTTCGGTCACGACTGATCCTCTAAGAAGAGTCTGGGCCACAGTTTGCTCTGAGGGTGCAGGCAGTGACTCTGACTCCACGGCACACCTTGCAACTGGTCGCGGCACACTAGTGTGCCACGGCACACTGGTTGAAAAAGCCTAATCTAGATTCTATACCTGTGGTGCATTTTAGTTTTGCAGTTTGCTGACAGTGACCACCAGTATATATAGCAGTACGGTACGGAAGGCCACTGCTCTACCTACCTCTGTGTCGTCAAGTATACTATCATCTAGATTCTATACCTGTGGTGCATTTTAGTTTTGCAGTTTGCTGACAGTGACCACCAGTATATATAGCAGTACGGTACGGAAGGCCACTGCTCTACCTACCTCTGTGTCGTCAAGTATACTATCCATCTAGATTCTATACCTGTGGTGCATTTTAGTTTTGCAGTTTGCTGACAGTGACCACCAGTATATATAGCAGTACGGTACGGAAGGCCACTGCTCTACCTACCTCTGTGTCGTCAAGTATACTATTCATCCATACCTGTGGTGCATTTCAGTTGTGCGCAGTATATATAGTAGTAGGCCATTGCTATTGATACTGGCATATAATTCCACACATTAAAAAATGGAGAACAAAAATGTAGAGGTTAAAATAGGGAAAGATCAAGATCCACTTCCACCTCGTGCTGAAGCTGCTGCCACTAGTCATGGCCGAGACGATGAAATGCCATCAACGTCGTCTGCCAAGGCCGATGCCCAATGTCATAGTAGAGAGCATGTAAAATAAAAAAAAACAAAAGTTCAGTAAAATTACCCAAAAATCAAAATTAAAAGCATCTTATGAGAAGTGTAAACTTGCCAATATGCCATTTACGACACGGAGAGGCAAGGACCGGCTGAGGCCCTGGCCTATGTTCATGGCCAGTGGTTCAGACTCACATGAGGATGGAAGCACTCATCCTCTCGCTAGAAAAATGAAAAGACTTAAGCTGGCAAAAGCACAGCAAAGAACCGTGCGTTCTTCTAAATCACAAATTCCCAAGGAGAGTCCAATTGTGTCGGTTGCGATGCCTGACCTTCCCAACACTGGACGGGAAGAGTTTGCACCTTCCACCATTTGCACGCCCCCTGCAAGTGCTGGAAGGAGCACCCGCAGTCCAGTTCCTGATAGTCAAATTGAAGATGTCACTGTTGAAGTACACCAGGATGAGGATATGGGTGTTGCTGGCGCTGGGGAGGAAATTGACAAGGAGGATTCTGATGGTGAGGTGGTTTGTTTAAGTCAGGCACCCGGGGAGACACATGTAGTCCGTGGGACGAATATGGCCATTGACATGCCTGGTCAAAATACAAAAAAAATCACCTCTTCGGTGTGGAATTATTTAAACACAAATGCGGACAACAGGTGTCAAGCCGTGTGTTGCCTTTGCCAAGCTGTAATAAGTAGGGGTAAGGACGTTAACCACTTAGGAACATCCTCCCTTATACGTCACCTGGTCCGCATTCATCAGAAGTCAGTGACAAGTTCAAAAACTTTGGATGACAGCGGAAGCAGTCCACTGACCACTAAATCCCTTCCTCTTGTAACCAAGCTCCTGCAAACCACACCACCAACTCCCTCAGTGTCAATTTCCACCTTACACAGGAAAGCCAATAGTCCTGCAGGCCAAGTCACTGGCAAGTCTGACGAGTCCTCTCCTGCCTGGGATTCCTCCGATGCATCCTTGAGTGTAACACCTACTGCTGCTGGCGCTGCTGTTGTTGCTGCTGGGAGTCGATCGTCATCCCAGAGGGGAATTCGGAAGACCACTTGTACTACTTCCAGTAAGCAATTGACTGTCCAACAGTCCTTTGCGAGGAAGATGAAATATTACAGCAGTCATCCTGCTGCAAAGCGGATAACTCAGGTCTTGTCAGCCTGGGTGGTGAGAAACGTGGTTCCGGTATCCACCGATAATTCACAGGCAACTAGAGACTTGTTTGAGGTACTGTGTCTCCGGTACCAAGTACCATCTAGGTTCCATTTCTCTAGGCAGGCGATACCGAAAATGTACACAGACGTCAGAAAAAGAGTCACCAGTGTCCAAAAAATGCAGTTGTACCCAATGTCCACTTAACCACGGACATGTGGACAAGTGGAGCAGGGCAGACTCAGGACTATATGACTGTGACAGCCCACTGGTAGATGTATTGCCTCCCGCAGCTAGAACAGCAGCGGCGGCACCAGTAGCAGCATCTCGCAAACGCCAACTCGTTCCTAGGCAGGCTACGCTTTGTATCACCGCTTTCCATAAGAGGCACACAGCTGACAACCTCTTACGGAAACTGAGGAACATCATCGCAGAATGGCTTACCCCAATTGGACTCTCCTGGGGATTTGTGACATCAGACAACGCCACCAATATTGTGCGTGCATTACATCTGGGCAAATTCCAGCACGTCCCATGTTTTGCACATACATTGAATTTGGTGGTGCAGAATTATTTAAAAAACGACAGGGGCGTTCAAGAGATGCTGTCGGTGGCCCGAAGAATTGCGGGCTACTTTCGGCATTCAGCCACCGCGTGCCGAATACTGGAGTACCAGCAAACAGTCCTGAACCTGCCTTGCCATCATCTGAAGCAAGAGGTGGTAACGAGGTGGAATTCAACCCTCTATATGCTTCAGAGGATGGAGGAGCAGCAAAAGGCTATTCAAGCCTATACATCTGCCCACGATATAGGCAAAGGAGGGGGAATGCACCTGACTCAAGCGCAGTGGAGAATGATTTCAACGTTGTGCAAGGTTCTGCAACCCTTTGAACTTGCCACACGTGAAGTCAGTTCAGACACTGCCAGCCTGAGTCAGGTCATTAGCCTCATCAGGCTTTTGCAGAAGAAGCTGGAGAGATTGAAGTAGGAGCTAAAACAGAGCGATTCCGCTAGGCATGTGCGACTTGTGGATGGAGCCCTTAATTCGCTTAACCGGGATTCACGGGTGGTCAATCTGTTGAAGTCAGAGCACTACATTTTGGCCACCGTGCTCGATCCTAGATTTAAAACCTACGTTGGATCTCTCTTTCCGGCAGACACAAGTCTGCAGAGGTTCAAAGACCTGCTGGTGAGAAAATTGTCAAGTCAAGCGGAACGTGACCCGTCAACAGCTCCTCCTTCACATTCTCCCGCAACTGGGGGTGCGAGGAAAAGGCTAAGAATTCCGAGCCCACCCGCTGGCGGTGATGCAGGGCAGTCTGGAGCGAGTGCTGACATATAGTCCAGACTGAAGGACCTGGCTACGATTACTGACATGTCGTCTACTGTCACTGCATATGATTCTGTCACCATTGAAAGAATAGTGGAGGATTATATGAGTGACCGCATCCAAGTAGGCACGTCAGACAGTCTGTACGTATACTGGCAGGAAAAAGAGGCAATTTGGAGGCCCTTGCACAAACTGGCTTTATTCTACTTAAGTTGCCCTCCCTCCAGTGTGTACTCCGAAAGAGTGTTTAGTGCAGCCGCTCACCTTGTCAGCAATCGGCGTACGAGGTTACTTCCAGAAAATGTGGAGAAGATGATGTTCATCAAAATGAATTATAATCAATTCCTCCGTGGAGACATTCACCAGCAATTGCCTCCAGAAAGTACACAGGGATCTGAGATGGTGGATTCCAGTGGGGTCGAATTAATAATCTGTGAGGAGGGGGATGTACACAGTGAAAGGGGTGAGGAATCGGAGGATGATGATGAGGTGGACATCTTGCCTCTGTAGAGCCAGTCTGTGCAAGGAGAGATTGATTGCTTCTTTTTTGGTGGGGGCCCAAACCAACCAGTCATTTCAGTCACAGTCGTGTGGCAGATCCTGTTGCTGAAATGATGGGTTCGTTAAAGTGTGCATGTCCTGCTTATACAACATAAGGGTGGGTGGGAGGGCCCAAGGACAATTCCATCTTGCACCTCTTTTTTCTTTCATTTTTCTTTGCATCATGTGCTGTTTGGGGACAATTTTTTTGAAGTGCCATCCTGCCTGACACTGCAGTGCCACTCCTAGATGGGCCAGGTGTTTGTGACGGCCACTTGTGTCGCTTAGCTTAGTCACACAGCGACCTTGATGCGCCTCTTTTTTTCTTTGCATCATGTGCTGTTTGGGGACTATTTTTTTGAAGTGCCATCCTGTCTGACACTGCAGTGCCACTCCTAGATGGGCCAGGTGTTTGTGTCGGCCACTTGGGTCGCTTAGCTTAGTCACACAGCTACCTCATTGCGCCTCTTTTTTTCTTTGCATCATGTGCTGTTTGGGGACTATTTTTTTGAAGTGCCATCCTGTCTGACACTGCAGTGCCACTCCTAGATGGGCCAGGTGTTTGTGTCGGCCACTTGGGTCGATTAACTTAGTCACACAGCTACCTCATTGCGCCTCTTTTTTTCTTTGCATCATGTGCTGTTTGGGGACTATTTTTTGAAGTGCCATCCTGTCTGACACTGCAGTGCCACTCCTAGATGGGCCAGGTGTTTGTGTCGGCCACTTGGGTCGATTAACTTAGTCACACAGCTACCTCATTGCGCCTATTGGACTATTTTTTGAAGTGCCATCCTGCCTGACACTGCAGTGCCACTCCTAGATGGGCCAGGTGTTTGTGTCGGCCACTTGTGTCGCTTAGCTTAGCCATCCAGCGACCTCAGTGCAAATTTTAGGACTAAAAATAATATTGTCAGGTGTGAGGTGTTCAGAATAGACTGAACATTAGTGTAAATTATGGTTATTGAGGTTAATAATACTATGGGATCAAAATGACCCCCAAATTCTATGATTTAAGCTGTTTTTGAGGGTTTTTTGTGAAAAAAAAACACCCGAATCCAAAACACACCCGAATCCGACAAAAAAATTTCAGGGAGGTTTTGCCAAAACGCGTCCGAATCCAAAACACGGCCGCGGAACCTAATCCAAAACCAAAACACAAAACCTGAAAAATTTCCGGTGCACATCACTAAGTAAGAGCTACACAAGCCCATAGATCATTTAGTAAGAGCCACATAAGCACATAGAGTATGTAGAAACAGCTACACAAGCACATTGGCCATGTAAAAAGAACTACTGTACACAAGCACATTAGTCATGTACAGTAGTAAGCGACACACAAACACATAGATCATTTAGTAAGAGCTACACAGTCACATACTGTAGATCATTTAGTAAGAGCTACACAGTCACATACTGTAGATCATTTAGTAAGAGCTACACAGTCACATACTGTAGATCATTTAGTAAGAGCTACACAGTCACATACTGTAGATCATTTAGTAAGAGCTACACAGTCACATACTGTAGATCATTTAGTAAGAGCTACACAGTCACATACTGTAGATCATTTAGTAAGAGCTACACAGTCACATACTGTAGATCATTTAGTAAGAGCTACACAGTCACATACTGTAGATCATTTAGTAAGAGCTACACAGTCACATACTGTAGATCATTTAGTAAGAGCTACACAGTCACATACTGTAGATCATTTAGTAAGAGCTACACAGTCACATACTGTAGATCATTTAGTAAGAGCTACACAGTCACATACTGTAGATCATTTAGTAAGAGCTACACGGTCACATACTGTAGATCATTTAGTAAGAGCTACACAGTCACATACTGTAGATCATTTAGTAAGAGCTACACAGTCACATACTGTAGATCATTTAGTAAGAGCTACACAGTCACATACTGTAGATCATTTAGTAAGAGCTGCAGAAGCACATAGATCATGTAAAAGAGCTACACAAGTATACTGGCAGAGGAACAATTTCTCCCAGGCCCCTAATGGCTTGACTGATGAGGGTTGGCCCTAATACATGGCCAACTTGCTTCTTCTTCTTGCCCATCTGGCCATACATTTATACATTTCCCATTGCATTGTTCATGTAAAAAGCATACAGGTCATTTAATAAGAACCACAAATACTGCAGGCATCTACTGAGGATAACATAAACAAATTGGTGAATTACTTAATGCATACATTAAACATTAATTTGCTTTATTGTGGTATACAGTAAATGTTACAGCCGATATATTATATGATTCCTATTTTTCATGACAACAAACTTTTTCAATTTTTTTATGGTGTGCAATTTACTAGGTAGCTAATTTATGCTCTAACTAGTTATTCCCTAGGTAACATCTATTAGTAGGACACGGTTCTGCATTTCTAGTACATGTGTTTCTTGATCCTTACTTAGTTTGTACATGAATTAATGGTCTGAAAATGTAGAATTTATTTGCTACATGTGATGGGATTTTTGCAGGGCACATTCTTGTTGCCATTTAGCAAGGGTGAGCTTTTTATGAGAAGCGCTAGCAAAGGCTCCCAGCATCTTGTGTGTAACTCGGACCTGTCATCCATCTGACAACAGCACTTAGCGTGAGATATTCATCATTCTGTGACGTCTCTGTTTTGTTTACGCCGCTTCAGTAATTCACTTCTGGGACTGTAAGCTTCTATTGAGGTTTCTACACACAGTTCCATGCCAAAAAAGCATCAGATTTTTATATTGTTTGAGAGCTTTGGGGCCATCAAGTGATCACAATCTGCCAAGATCTAGCCTTAAATCGCCATCCCCAATAAGGCACACACAATTTATTCTTCACTTGATTATGTGCCCATTGGAGTTAAAGAAGCAGACTATCTGGCAGGTGTTAGGGTCTACTGTATGTGCAACTAAAATGTCTCCTACCTTGGGAATATTTATATGCCGCACATTTGTGTCAGGTGACAACTGCCACTTTTCCTTGTAGCCTGAATGATGTTCTTGTAGAGGTAAATTATACTCATTACTACAAATACTATAGCTACTGTAACATTTTCAGCCAAAAAACAATATTTTTTGCAAACACAGACCTGGTAAACTCATCAATCTATCTAATCTGTTTGGTCATGAGATTTTACAAATTATGGTAAATCCATCCTTTGCAAAAAAAAAATTTTTTTAAGTTTCAAAAATAGTTTTGCAATAGATATAATTGGTTGGCATATCTGTGCCAAAAGGTTTCTGCAGCAACAATATTCTTTCATTGGTTTCTGCTTATATTGAAGTAATCAAAATAGAGATGCTAAATTGTATACAGATATTACTGCAATATTAGCGGTGTAACTTCGCAGTTTACTGTATCATGACTAAAGTGCTCTTGTTTTCTCTCTTTCCCATAATACATTTATATTCTCCCAAAACCCTCCTATCAGTCTCATTCATGTATGATACCTTTCTTTTTTTCTTTTACAAGAAAACAGATTATGGGTATGGCCTAATGAAAGTTAAGGTGGGTAGTCACTAGGCGATGTGCTCTATGAGCGACGTTGCCTAGTATTTCCCCTCCCAGGCTGGGGCGGTCAGCGGCAGGGAGTACACACTGAGCGATATGACGACCATATCGCTCAGTGACGTCACGCAGCGGTCAGGCCGTGCAGGCAGCTCTTGGACCACAGTCCAAATTGAGCTTACTGCAGGGCTATCAGCAAGGGTCGCGGGGCCGTGCATTGCTGGTCAGCGGTGGCATACACACTTGCCGAGAAAGTGAGCGACATCGCTCAGGAAGGGTGAAAATGAGCAACGTTGAAGTTAACAGAGAGCGGGTATGTACATCTAAGTCTGAAAATGACATGGGATGCATTTTTATCATCTCCCTAATCACTTACAGTACGCTGCTTACAAGGTGCTGATGCACAGTTGAAAGCAAGTTGGCTGCAATAGATCCTGCATGGAACTAAATGTGCATTATTGCCTTTGGGGGTCATTCCAACCCATTCGCACGCAGCGGTTTTTCGCTGCGGTGCAAACGGGTGCGGAATGCGCATGCGCGGCGGCCGCAGTGCGCATGCGCGACATTGGGTTACATCGCGGCTCAAGAAGAAAGCGGTCGCAGGATGGACCGCAAAGAAGATTGACAGAAAGAGGGTGGTGCAGGGCGTATCCGGACTGTTTGGAGCCGTTTTCGGGGAGTGGTGAGTAAAATGCAGGCGTGCCCAGGAGAACGGAGGGCGGAGGAAGCTGAGCCCATCATCGCTGGATCCATTGCACAGGGTAAGTAGGTATAGGCCTGGTCTTGTTTTGTGTGAAATTTTTTTAGCTTAGCAGAACTGCACAAGCGATCGCAGCCCTGCTAAGCTAAAATACACTCCCCCATAGGCGTGGACTAGTTGATTGCAGCAGCAGCAAAAAGTTACTGGCTGCGATCAACTCGGAATGACCACCTTTATGCAGAGTTGTGCAAGTCTTTGCAAGCACTTGGTATGATACATGTTACCATCATCAGTCCACACTTACCTCAGCTGCTGTCCTTGATGCAAAAGATACATTTGAAAACAGGCACATTTACGCTTCTGGACAATTCTGCACAACCAGCAATTGCGACACGCCACAACTGATCATTGCCTCCATGAGGACCCCCCCTTTACAGCACAGTTTTGCTCCTTCAGTCATAAGTAGATAATTGCGTACAACCTTGCATCGCTAGTACAGGTTAAGTCTCTCATATCTAAAATTCCGAAAAATATGAAACATTCCGAAATACAGATTTTTTTGAGAGTGATTGAGATAGTGACACCTTTGCTTTCTGATGGTTTCAATGTACACAAACTTTGTTTAATGCACAAAATCATTAAACATAATGTATCTCATTACCTTCAGGCTATGTGGATAAGGCGTATATGAAATATAAATACATTTTGTGTTTATAATTGGGTCCCATCCTCGAGATATCTCATTACCATAGGCGCCGGAATGGGGATGGAGGGGAGTGGCAAGGGGGTGGCTCGCCACCTCAAAATATTTGAGAGGAGCAAGTCAATGTTGTTAGGAGAGCAGCACTCAGTATACACAGTATACAGAGCCAACGGGCATTAGGACCTGCTGAGACTCTCATAGCAAGTCCGGCCTGCAACAGGCACTACTGCCTGCCTGCAGCAATGCAGTGGGTCTCTCTCCTCCTGTGTCCATTAGCCACAGTTGCACCCCAGGCTCTCCGAACCCTGCTACAGCTATAATGGATGTTTACCTATGCTGTACCACCACCACTTAGCTGCCCTCACAGTGAATTTAGAGCATGATGGTGCCTTCTACACTACTACTGTTTAACCCCTGCATCAGGTAGGTGGTGTTGCAGGTTTCTCCAGCTGCACATGAAGGGGGCCAATCTTCTGTGATTTAGGGGCACCAAAACTATATCTCATTATGATATGCAATGACTCCAATGTATGGAAAAATCCAAAATACTTCTGGTCCCAGGCATTACGGATATGGGAGACTCAACCTGTACTTGCATATGCTCGGTTCTGGGGATTGCACATTGGCGTACATTTAAACAGTGCATTCGCCACATTACATATAGGAAGATAACATTAAACAGTCATCACCTTATACATTCTGCTGTAATAGGACAATGAAGCACAGACAATGGTTGAGGTTTGCATGCCTCTTTGACATATATATTTGTCTTTGTTCTGAATTTCCATAAGTATGTGCAGGGTGCACTGTTGAGCAGATTCCTAGACAAACATAAGGCACAGTTTCCTATACAGAACATGAATACAATTACAGGTTGAGTATCCCTTATCCAAAATGCTTGAGACCGGAAGTATTTTGGATATCGGATTATTCCGTATTTTGGAATAATTGCATACCATAATGATATATCATGGTGATGGGACCCAAGTCTAAGCACAGAATGCATTTATGTTACATATACACCTTATACACACAGCCTGACGGTCATTTTAGCCAATATTTTTTATAAATTTGTGCATTAAACAAAGTGTGTCTACATTCACACAATTCATTTATGTTTCATAGGGTTCACTACGATATGCCGGCGGTTGGGCTCCCGGCGACCAGCATACCGGTGCTGGGAGCCCGACCGCCGGCTTACCGACAGTGTGGCGAGCGCAAATGAGCCCCTTGCGGGCTCGCTGCGCTCGCCACGCTACGGGCACGCTACGGGCACGTAGTGCCACACTATTCTATTCTCCCTCCAGGGGGGTCGTGGACCCCCACGAGGGAGAATAAGTGTCGGTATGCCGGCTGTCGGGCTCCCGGCGCCGGTATGCTGGTTGCCGGGAGCCCGACCGGCGGCATACTGAAGACCACCCGTTTCATATACAACTTATACACACAGCCTGAAGGTCATTTAATACAATATTTTTAATAACTTTGTGTATTATTAAACAAAGTTTGTGTACATTGAGCCATCAGAAAACAAAGGTTTCACTATTTCACTCTCACTCAAAAAATTCCGTATTTCGGAATATTCCGTATTTCGGAATATTTGGATATGGGATACTCAACCTGTATATAGCATTCTGGTTGTCAATAATGGCTTTATCAATAAATATCTATTTTAAAGACTTATAATGTCACTGGATCCAAATTACTTGTATATGGCAATTAAACTTGTCCGCTTTTTTTTTGTTTTGTTTAGCACTTATATTTTCAGTGCCCATATAAACTGGATTTATGTCTATATTTATTTAATATGTAATTTTAACATAGACATATTAATGTTCTATCGATAACAATTGATTAAAAATGGGTCTGTTTGAAATGATCCAATCAAGTGACATCTTGATATGTTGTATATTAAACGTACGAGGTCTGCGCAGGGGAAATTGAAAATTATTCACCAATATCTCCATAAATGTGCGAAGAATATCCAGGACGCTAACAGAAATCTTTGAACAGGAACATCTGACTTGCTATGCAATATTCATTTACAGAAATATCTGTCTTTTCTCTCCCGGGCCGCTTGTAGCAGTGACTTGAAGATTAATATTTTATTCTTGGAGACCCCAGAATAATGCCAGAGGGCTAGCAACCCTACTGGGAACGGTGAGGTTGTGTGGGTTTCCTTGTAAGTAAAGATGTTAACTACTACATGTAAGTACTGTATTTCACCAGGTAGCATGTGCAAGCCGCGGCATAGCTATTCTGTTGTACAGAACCTTGGTGGTACAAATGAGTTAATCTTCATTGCAGTGGTCTAAAACTGGACTTGACGTATCGTACACCTGCTATCTTTTTCACTACATATTCTCAGACTGACCAGCTTATTGGCTTCCACTCGATCACAGATTTTATCATGAACAATTTTGTTACTAGCATGGGTGGCAACTGTGCCATCCTCTTGATTTTACAGGGATATTGGGGGTAATTCAGACCTGATTGCTGCTGTGCGTTTTCGCACAGCAGCGATCAGGTCTGAACTGCGCATGCGCCGGTGCCGCAGTGTGTCGGCCCATGCCAGACAGCCGACGGCTGTCTTAGCCCTGCGATCACCTCTACCTGATTGACAGGCAGAGGCGGTCGCTGGGCGGGAGGAGGAGGGCCGGTGGCGTTTGGGCGCCATTTAGGGGGTGCAGTCCAGGCAAAGCAGGCGCAGGAGCTGCGCTGGCTGGGAACTACTCTTCCAGTACAAAAGCATCGCCGCCGTGCAAAGGTGTCGGGCCTGATATGCGGGGCGGAATAGCCCTGTGCTGGGTGTCCCCCAGCATGTCAGGGAAGCTGATCGTAGATGTGCTAAATTTAGCACATCTACGATCAGGTCTGAATCACCCCCATAGTTGTAAGGTCAACATTCACAATGTTGACATTATAATGTTAGCAATATTGAAATGTCGATATGCCACTTGTCTACATTCTTAGAATGTTGACATTTTTACATTCTTGACAAATGACTTGTCGACAAGTGAATTCCTGTCATTCGTGTCGACATTAGGGTTAGGTTGCGGGACAAGAGGGATAAGGTTAGGTTCTGGGGGGATCGGGTAAGACACTTGGGGTGTTGGGGGTAGAAATTAGGGTTAGGGATAGTGGAAGACTATTTTGAGAGGTCACTGCTGCTGGGAGCAGGTAAGTCACCACTAGGCCACCAGGGATGGTTTGCCGACATTCTGTGATGTTGACATTTCAGCAGTGTAGACATTTGACTACATTCTCCATATCTCTTCCTAGTTCACCTCCAAGATATACCCCCGATTTCCCAAGACTGTAAGATCTCACGAGCAGGGTCCTTACCCTGCCCTATCCTTGACCTGAGTGTGCTCCCAGTCACAGTCATCCACTTTCATTCTTTCTGACTGTCTTTCAAAGTGCACTGGGTCATTGAGTGTTACTGCTAATAACATTGAAACTTCCTTAGTTAGCTTAATTTCTAATTGTTTGATTTCCCCTGTGTACTGATAATAATGAAACAATGGATAAACAGACATGTGTGCAACTTTGTCTTCCAAAAATTCCCAGCCAAACCATAACCATAACCTTATTACACTTATGTATATGGGCATTGATGATCCGTGTCTGGACCCTTGGGCCTAACTGCAACGCAGGTGAAGCGAGGAGACTTTATGGGATTCTTGCTTATGGAGCGAATATTGACAGCCAGAGTACACTAGCGGTTTTGGATGGAATCCTTTAACCAGGAGCTGCACCAGGATGCGAACTGGAATCTGCAAACATGAAAACCTGGAACCATTTGTGGGGAACTCAACTCCGCAACCTGACCCCAGGCACACAGAGTTGGAACCCACTTTTGGGATCTATCACCACAGAATCTCAGAACTCTATAGTACTGGACCTGGAATCAGGAGCAGAAATCAACAATGACGAACTCAGAACTGCCGGCTGACCACTGCCCTGGAACTGGAAACTAGACTCAGGATGCAGCAGCAAAAAAACAGAAACCGGAAACTCAGGACTGTTAACTGCTACAGGTGCACAAACCTGGAACCCTCACCCTGATCCACCCCACTGATATTAGGTCCCATGAGACTCAGAGCTAGCCGCAGACACAAGACACCTAGAACAGGGAAATTTGTCACTAACCAGCCATATAGTGTGGTAACTGAGGGCCACTACAGACAGTCAAAGATACTTGCAGTATAGGCAGGACAACTAGAGCAGATGGTAATCCTAGAGCAAATACTGAGGCAGGTTTAAACTTTAAAGACAGGCACCAATGTACTTGCAGAGACTAGAAACCACAGAGCACTGGAACTCAGTGGCGATGAATGCAAACAGATCACAGAAGCGATAAACAGGAGAAAAAAAACAGATGCCAATAAAACCCAGAAGTATTCTCAGAAAGGAAACACATTGGGGCAGATGTATTAACCTGGAGAAGGCATAAGGAAGTGATAAACCAGTGATAAGTGCAAGGTTATAAATGCACCAGCCAATCAATTCCTAACTGTTAATTTACATATTGGAGCTGATTGGATGGTGCGTTTATCACCTTGCACTTATCACTGGTTTATCACTTCCTTATGCCTTCTCCAGGATAATACATCTGCCCCATTGTTCTGACAATGGACTGAACATCAGAGCTGGTTTAAATAGGCTGCTGTCAGAAACAATAGGCTGAGCTGTTCATGTGAGCTTGGCTGCTGATCACCTGACAGAATCCATTATGGCCACACCCATGCAGCCAGACGGTTTGTTTAGATATGATGATACAGTGCTCAGGCATGTTGCACAATGCCAGGAAAGGCATGGTCTGTCAGGAATGCGGCAAAGACCCTGATGTATGACAATTCTGCCTCATGTGCATGTCAGTTGTTTGTAATGGCTGAATGGGTGTTACTGGTTGGCAACAGGGCATTCGAATGTAAGCATGGGTGTGTAATCATAGCTGCAACCCATGCTGAGTGGTGCGTATGCTCAGTGAACGGCAATTTCAGTCCTGTCTTCAGATCCTGGCATGTGGTGGACCTAAGTGCTATTGATAGTGATAACGGCTGTTTTCGCAGATGGACTGTTGGGGTCATGGTGGTTGCATAGATACGTGAATCTAAGAACATAAGCATATTTTCACATAGGACTGAAGACGTCTAGAATCAGGCTCTAAGTTTTAACAGTCCAGATGTTAAGAGGTCTAATGGGGACATGTGCTGGGTGGATAGAATAGGGTTGGGCAGCTTGGGATGCTCTCAGGATCCTGACAGCCAGAACACCAACAGTGGGATAATGACGATCAGAATGCTGAAGGAAAGTACTGGCCCTGGGGTTAGAGTTAGGCACTAAGGGAGGGTTAGGCTGCAGGGGTGGGGGCGATTAGGGTTAGGCACTTGGGGGAGAGTTAGTGTTAGGCTGCCGGGGTAGGGGAAGTCTAGGCTTAGACTGCAGGATGGGAAGGTTAGGAATAGGCTGCAGGAGGAGGAGCTTAGTGTTAGGCTGTGGGAGGGGATGGTTAGGGTTCGGCACTAGGGGGAGAGTTAGGGTTAGGCTGCCGGGGTAGGGGAAGTCTAGGCTTAGGCTGCAGGATGGGAAGGTTAGGAATAGGCTGCAGGAGGAGGAGCTTAGTGTGGGAGGGGATGGTTAGGGTTAGGCTGAGTGAGGGGTGGATTAGGTCTAGGGGTAGGATTAAGGGTAGGGGAAGGATAAAAATACAACGTTCCATAGGGATTCTGACCATGGGGATCCCACTGTCGGATTTCATACTCAACCTGGCAGTTTGGCTCTGTAATATTCCAGTTGGACGCTTGCCTGTTATGTGTGGCTGTTGTTATTATTCCAGAAGGCTAAAGGGTGCAGCTTTCAATTGAAAAAAAAAAACTTTAATACTTTTCTTTAAACGATCCCTCTGTCTGCATGTTTATAACAGCTAAATGTAATTTTCCCCACTAATTGTAAAATTAATAAAGTGAAAATGTTTTACCCGTGCCATCATAATTAATGTTTAGTCATTACCAAAACCCATGTACCCAGCAAAGGTGCATCCCTTTCAGTTAGCGGGTAATATTAATGAAGAAAGAACAGCAGACTCGCAGTTTGGATGAAAAATAATTTATCACACAAGACTTGGGCGCAACATCAAAGAGCACATGTGTCAGGAGGAAAACGTGGGGAATAGCTTACACTTCAGATATCTGGCTTGATCAGTGATGTTGTAAGAGCTGAAGTTAGCACCTTGATCAGAGAGAAGGATATTAATCAGTAGAAACACTCAGGTAGATTCATCTCATGCAGTAAATATGGGAAAGCGTTGAAGCTCTCTGGGGCATCTGTCATCGAGAAAAGTGGGACATTTATTGGCTGAGAAACAGCAGCCTGGTAATACAGAACAAGATTTCCCCAGGAATAGTAATAGGAGAGCTATTAATACTATGCGATGTGTACCCAGCCCGATATAGGCAGCCACGGGACCCAGTGGGGGTGCTGGCATTGGCAAGTGCATACACACGTGCCGATGCAGGCAGCAACGGAGTGACGGAGGGGGCATGCTGCATTCGGCAGCATGGCCCTCACTAACGACATCCCCCGTTGGTCCTACATGTAGGGCCGATGGAAGATGTCGTCGATGACCCACAAGAGCGCGCATCATCAGCGATACAGTGGGTACACACTATACCAGGCATGTCCAACTCATGGTCATCCAGTTGTTGTAAAACTACAAGTCCCAGCATGCTTTACCAGCTGATCAGTGGAAGGTATGCTGGCAAAGCATGCTGGGACTTGTAGTTTCACAACAGCTGGAGGGCCACCAGTTTGACATGCCTGCACTACACAATGTGCCTGATATGTTGCATGATCTGCCATATCGTCAAGTGTATGGAAAGAATGTGTAAACAGACTGGGACCGTGGTCACTGGCTGTTTACTACCTGGCTCTTTCATTGAATTTAATAATAAATACTTCTCTAGCTGCAAAATGAACACAGTTTGCTAAGCTGTATAGGAACAATAGATATATATATATATATATATAAAAAAAATCACTGCGCTCAGAGAAGGGCAATTAAAAAACTGCTATTTGTTAAGCTCTCAATAGTACATGCATTTGGTGGTTAGTGGGTTAAAAGCGGCATGCAGTGTGGTTCCTGTGTTGTAGCAATAAAGGGTCCTTTGCAAAATGCACTTGTGGTAATATCCTATTGGAAAAAGGTATGCTGTGCCGTTTTTAGAAGCTGAATGCTAGCTGCACTCTCTGTGTGTTTGCACTTTCCGTGATTAATCCAGGTAAAGTGCAGAGCTGGATATAACAGGTAACGCCGTCCACCGCCGTATAGCCAGTGGATGCTGCTCCACAATGAGGCAGGAGATCCGTCAGGGGAAGTCTACGTGTATGCAGCTGGAGAGCAGAGAGCGGCGAATCCGACAGCGGGAGAAGCGGACAGAAGGTGTAGGTGTCAACTGGTTTTGTCTCTCAGCAACTTGGAGACTTTCTCAAGACATATCGTCAAATGTGTGCCCAGCATTAATCCTGGATGGACTGGGAAAAGAAATCAGCCCTACACAGGAAAGTAACTCCCAGAGGTAATGGAGATGCCTGTATCCAGTCTCCAAAACCTGAGGGGCACCTGCTTGTACAGCAGCAGCCGTGTGGTGCACAGTGGGATCCACGTGTGATCGCTGCTCTTCCAACGGAGCTCTGCGGTGCACTTGCTGCTGCTGCAGAGTTAATCTGCTCTGTCCTAGGAGCCCTGCTAACACCTCCAGTAGGAGACAAGATGGCCCCTGCCTGGTACTGCTCAGCCGGCGCTGCAGCAAGTGACAGTGTACCCGCTGCTGCTGCTGGACCGTGAGATGGGACCTCCCGGTGAAAGATGATTCTGCATTCTGCAGACGGCTGAATCTCGTGAGTCTGACCCTGACCCACCGGCCGCCGTCACACAGCATAGCTGGAGCTCTGCCAATTCTCTGTAGACCAGCTGACTACTGTATATCATTATACACACACACTAAAGGGGGGTACTCACGGAGCGATCGCTGCTTAAAATCTAAGCAATCTGACTAGATTGCTTAGATTTTAAGCAGTGATCTCCCCGTGTGTACCCCTCACAGCGATAGCGATGCGCAGCCCCGCGCATCGCTATCGCTGGTGCTAGATTGGCCTGCATGCAGGCCAATCTAGCGGGTTGCTCACTTCACCCGCTGGGTGAAATGAGCGCCCCCCGCTCCCCCCGCACGCTCAGCACACATCGCGCTGTGCTGAGCGGCGGGAGAGATGTGTGCTGAGAGGTTCGCTCAGCACACATCTCTCCCCACATCTGCCAGTGAGTACTGGCCTTAACACACATACACACATACTATATTTGTTTTCCCTTCTTATTTTTTAAGGTGGGGGGCACCAAACTCCAACTTGCCTCCGGGCGATTGGGACGAACTTACTTCCCTGGCCCTACAGTACCATAGAAAGTACACCAGCCCCACTGACTTAGTATATAATATAGCACCATAGTCATAGCCAGATTAAAGGGGGGATGCAGGGCATACTGTACCCAGGGCCCCCCTCTGTCAGCCCCCCCCCCCCCGGCCAGAGCACACTGACATCACTAGCTTTCCCTCTTATGCAGCAGCAGAACCAGACAGCCAGAATGTGAGCAGGACAGTATGCAGTGCAGGCAGAGACACAGGAGTATCAGATTTCATGAACTATCGACGGAGCTTCCCAACTGGAGGAGAGATAGGAGGGTGGAGAGAGCTGAGACACAGGGTGGGATCCCTGTGTCACTTACAGCTCCCTCCACACCTGGGTGGGAGCCCTGTGTAATTTGTTATCTAATGAGGGTCTAGAGAGAGAGAGACAGAGACACACACACACACACACACACACACACACAGAGTCCTCCTGAGTCCTGCCCCAGTGTGTAAGCAGTACAGAGGCTGCAGCTATTATTGCATGTGATAAGATAAGTTATAGATTTTATTTTTCTATGTGTGTTTTTTTTAAGGTTGTTTAAGTTGTCTTTGTTCCACTAGAAGAACATTTTATAAAATAGTTGTCTTTCAATTAGGTGGAGCTATAAACAGTACCCAGGCATTATTAAACTATTAGTTTAAATCTAATATACACCATTGGGCTAAATTTAATATACACAATCCATACATCCCAACATGACCCATTCCAGGAGGGACAAAATGCTCTCTACCTGGACTTCCTTCTTAAGTTATGATTGCAATCACCTGTGTTGAAACACCTTTCTTATAAATTAAAAAGTTTTACACAGGTGACTACAATCATATATTAAGAGGGAAGTCCATGTAAAGAGCATTCTGTCCCTCCTGGAATGGGTCATGTTGGGAGGTATGCACAATCTTATACACAGCACCCCTCCATTCCAACGGGGCCCCCCTGTTTAAAGTGCCCCGGGCACCCGCAAGGCTTAATCTGGCCCTGCCCATAGTGTACTGTATATAATATAGTCCAATTGTCTAGTACACAGTGCAGCACTGTATCAACTACATAATAGAGTTTGATAACCAGTATACAATACAGGATCATGCCCAGTCTATTCCCAGTATACAATTAGACCTGTACATCATAAACTCTGTGTGCAGTGCACAATATAGCTTGATGTCCAATGAGCAATACAGCCTCATGTTTAGTTATCAGTACAGACCACAATACAGCCCCTTGTTTAGGGGGTTGGGGGACAGAGAAGACGGAGGTGGGTAGGGGGGACAGAGATGATAGATGGGAGAGAAGAACAGAGATGGAAGAGTGAGAAAGATGGGAGGATCAGAGATAAGGGAGGGGTGACAAATATCAGAGAGAGAGAGAGAGAGAGAGATGGGGCAGGGGAACACAGATGGGAGGGAATTAGGTGGATAGGGGAACAGAAATTAGAGTGAGATGGGGGAGGAGGACAGAGATGTTAGAGTTGGGGCAAGGAGAACAGAGATTAAAAAATACAGATATGGGAAAGAGGAAAAAAATGAGAGACAGATAGACTGGTGGGACAGGGATGAGAGAGAGATAGATGGGGTGGCAGAGATGGGAAGGAGGGCGAAGACAGAAGAAAAGAAGAAAAAAAACAACCATACAATGTTGGGCACAGTATTTAGCAACCCAGAGAATGAAGTGTGGACATATAATAAATGCCTAGAAAAGCTGGAACACATACAGTACTGCATCATGGGGGTAATTCTGAGTTGATCACAGCAGCAAGTTTGTTAGCAATTGGGCAAAACCATGTGCACTGCAGGGGGGACAGATATAACATTTGCGGAGAGAGTTAGATTTGGGTGGGTTATTTTGTTTCTGTGCAGGGTAAATACTGGCTGCTGTATTCTTATGCTGCAATCTAGATTCCAGTTTGAACACACCCCACCCAAATCTAACTCTCTCTGCACATGTTATATCTGCCCCTCCTGCAGTGCACATGGGGGGTCATTCCGAGTTGTTCGCTCATTGCCGATTTTCGCTATATTGCGATTAGTCGCTTACTGTGCATGCGCAAGGTTCGCAGAGCGCATGCGCTTAGTTATTTTACACAAAAGTTAGGTATTTTACTCACGGCATAACGAGGATTTTTCATCGTTCTGGTGATCGTACTGTGATTGACAGGAAGTGGGAGTTTCTGGGCTGAATTTTGCCGTTTTCTGGGCGTGTGCGAAAAAACGCTGGCGTTTCTGGGAAAAACGTGGGAGTGTCAGCAGAAACGGGGGAGTGTCTGGGCGAACGCTGGGTGTGTTTGTGACGTCAAA
The DNA here is from genome assembly GCF_028390025.1 of Pseudophryne corroboree. Lineage (NCBI taxonomy): Eukaryota > Metazoa > Chordata > Amphibia > Anura > Myobatrachidae > Pseudophryne > Pseudophryne corroboree. Next base: position 82,462,014 of record NC_086452.1, read on the forward strand.
CCAGGAACTAAACTGACTGAACTGATCGCAATGGCTGAGTAAGTCTGGAGCTACTCAGAAACTGCTAAGAAATTACTATTCGCAATTCTGCTAAGCTAAGATACACTCCCAGAGGGCGGCGGCTTAGCGTGTGCAATGCTGCTAAAAGCAGCTAGCGAGCGAACAACTCGGAATGAGGGCCATGGTTTTGCCCAACTGCTAACAAAATTGCTGCTGCGATCAACTCGGAATGACCACCCTTATACCTATCTCTGATCAGCAACTTTTCTGAAAGAAATAGGAAAATTCCATATAATCCCTATCATCTCACTCAGTCATGTTGAAATTTGCAATTCAGTAGCTTATTATTTTTTACGAGTTTGAGAAAAAAACAAAAACTTACATCTAGTTTTAATTGGTAAATTTAATTGAGATGCTTTGAAAGGAGGAATAATTAAGCCAGTGTTTTGATTTAGTGTGTTGTTCTATAAAGTGTTTTATTTCTATATTCAGCCATAATCGCTTACTTTCTCCAGTTCATTCTATTTTCTCACTTCATTGACTTGCCAAATAGTGTCACCTCCTTCCAAAGAATTGCTTATACATCAGCAAGGGCCATTCTAACACTTTTGCAGTGATTAGCAAAATTTCAACAAACTTCTTGAGGTTTACTATTTCTTTATTTTGTGAACCAGTGCTCCTTGAGCATAACTATAAAAAGTTACCACTCCGAAAATAAATATAATGTTTTTACATTTTTCATCATAGTTTATCCCCCCCCCCCCCCCCGCAGCCCTCCCCTTTACCAGCATATTTCTTTCAATTTCACTTGTTTTTAGTGATTAGTGAATGCTATGTACAGTAGGTACTATACACGAGTTGGTAATGCGAGACCGACGGTTGGGATCCCAGTTTCCAGATTGCCGGCGGGTGGGGGTGAGCGCGACGAGCCCTTTGTCATGGACACCCAGTAGTGGGAATAGTCCCTGTTAGTCGGCATGCTGACTGTCTGGCTTTCCCCCGCTCAGGATTTTGGCATCGGTATGGTGACAGGTGGTAACCGCATCCCCTGTACACTACTTAGTAACCTGCTACAAGCCTGCATGGAAATCTTGTGATGGGTTTCCATTTCCTTTAGGTTTTCTGCTTACTCTCTAGTGAACTCTTATATCACACCTCGTGTAGCACACCTTCCAACATTTCAGATCCAGGAGTCCTGGCAGGGGTGTGTGGCTACATTATAATAGCTGCAATGCCACCTCCCCCCTCAACCCCCCTGGAGGTGTGTACTAGGAGCTATGTAAACCCTAGGCTATGCCTTAGCCACATCTGAACACCTCCAAGTGTTTGTTCCTTACTGAGTGTATCAGCAACAGATGCACAGTTCCAGTTCATTGCTGCCATGAAGTGAACATGCCACCCTACTTTCCCAGCACAGGACTCTGATATCCATGGGCGGGATACAGCCCTCAAATGTGAAACTCTGCCAAGCCAAGGAAGTACTGTGTGCTACAGCTGTGGAATACAGTACCTACTAGAAGAGCAGATTTTAAAGATGTTAAACCTAGGACATGAGTCTATAGTGGTGCTCTCCGTGCATACTTATAACAATTTATGCTGCCACCAGAGACCTGCATATTCTTTAGCATACCTTGCAGATGAGCTCTATCCTGCAACTTCATTTGAACTGTATTTAGACTGGGCTTTGGTCCACTGCCCAACTTAATAGATTCAACAAATTCTCAATCACTGCATCCCCTGCATTTCTGCTTATCCTTCCAGAGTTTACTCTCGTTTCAGCCACCCTGGATCTCCAACCCGGAACTGCCCTTCTGTGACTTCTCTTGATCTGACATCTTTACACTCCCACACCTAAATCTCTAGGCCATATACTGCTTGCCTAACAAGTGGATTCTTATCTGATGGCTCCTGGGTCCTCATATCCTCATGGACACTGCTGTCCCTCCTGGCATTACTCGCCTGAATCCTCTTTCCCACCTCTAATCCAGGCAGCTTTTAAGATCTTGTCTTGGACTGCTTAGAATCCTTGGACTTGTCTGGTTCCTCCATCCCAGTCCAATCACAACTTTTCAAATATAGGTGCAGCTCCAGCCTAGCCTTGGACTCTATTTCCTTTGGTCTGTATTTATACATGCTCCTGGTTCTGCTCTGCTAAGGAGATCCTATCCGGACTGAGTCCTGGTCTGGATCTACCCATGCTTTGGAATTCATATTTATCCATTTTCAAGAAATCCAAAACCCAAGATTTTAAATCCGAATTACAAACTAAAACACTTGTGGGTGGTTTTGCAAAACCAAAACACAGCAATAAAATTAGAACCAAGACCAAAACACAAGACAAACACTTGTAATATCTGCTTTTTAAAATTCTTCATTCCCTCTTACTGGCAGATCCTATAGGCGTTGATATAGGTGCCAATCGTGCGTGATGGAGGTCAATCTACATGATAGATAACATTAACCAGGCAGAACAGGTTTGCAGGATGGCATTGGATTAATGCAGCAGATTTACAACAGGTACTGTACACAATGCACATATACACTGAATGTACCAGATCCAGACAGGAACGTATGGCATTCTGTAGTGGGACTGCTAATTTCACCATACAAAACCTTGAGAATTTAATCCCGATATTATCTTCTCCACTCTTGTCTCACTTCTTTCTCCTATTTCCAAACCCTCCTGCCTTGGTGGTGCTGCTGTCCTTACAACAACACTCTCAACTTTGCCCTGAACTCTGTTGCTTTGGTTGTCACATCCAGACCTCATAGATCTATGTATCAACCTTTATATTACAAATGCACAAGATACAGCGCCTGCAAAAGGCTTCTCGAACCACTGAGTAACATTGGTGAAAATTTAATTCTCATGTGGATTTCCTCACCTTCAAATTCATGTGCTGATACTATTAGAGATGAGCGCCTGAAATTTTTCGGGTTTTGTGTTTTGGTTTTGGGTTCGGTTCCGCGGCCGTGTTTTGGGTTCGAACGCGTTTTGGCAAAACCTCACCGAATTATTTTTGTCGGATTCGGGTGTGTTTTGGATTCGGGTGTTTTTTTCCAAAAACACTAAAAAACAGCTTAAATCATAGAATTTGGGGGTCATTTTGATCCCAAAGTATTATTAACCTCAAAAACCATAATTTACACTCATTTTCAGTCTATTCTGAATACCTCACACCTCACAATATTATTTTTAGTCCTAAAATTTGCACCGAGGTCGCTGTGTGAGTAAGATAAGCGACCCTAGTGGCCGACACAAACACCGGGCCCATCTAGGAGTGGCACTGCAGTGTCACGCAGGATGTCCCTTCCAAAAAACCCTCCCCAAACAGCACATGACGCAAAGAAAAAAAGAGGCGCAATGAGGTAGCTGTGTGAGTAAGATTAGCGACCCTAGTGGCCGACACAAACACCGGGCCCATCTAGGAGTGGCACTGCAGTGTCACGCAGGATGGCCCTTCCAAAAAACCCTCCCCAAACAGCACATGACGCAAAGAAAAAAAGAGGCGCAATGAGGTAGCTGACTGTGTGAGTAAGATTAGCGACCCTAGTGGCCGACACAAACACCGGGCACATCTAGGAGTGGCACTGCAGTGTCACGCAGGATGTCCCTTCCAAAAAACCCTCCCCAAACAGCACATGACGCAAAGAAAAAAAGAGGCGCAATGAGGTAGCTGTGTGAGTAAGATTAGCGACCCTAGTGGCCGACACAAACACCGGGCACATCTAGGAGTGGCACTGCAGTGTCACGCAGGATGTCCCTTCCAAAAAACCCTCCCCAAACAGCACATGACGCAAAGAAAAAAAGAGGCGCAATGAGGTAGCTGTGTGAGTAAGATTAGCGACCCTAGTGGCCGACACAAACACCGGGCCCATCTAGGAGTGGCACTGCAGTGTCACGCAGGATGTCCCTTCCAAAAAACCCTCCCCAATCAGCACATGATGCAAAGAAAAAGAAAAGAAAAAAGAGGTGCAAGATGGAATTATCCTTGGGCCCTCCCACCCACCCTTATGTTGTATAAACAAAACAGGACATGCACACTTTAACCAACCCATCATTTCAGTGACAGGGTCTGCCACACGACTGTGACTGATATGACGGGTTGGTTTGGACCCCACCCAAAAAAGAAGCAATTAATCTCTCCTTGCACAAACTGGCTCTACAGAGGCAAGATGTCCACCTCATCTTCACCCTCCGATATATCACCGTGTACATCCCCCTCCTCACAGATTATCAATTCGTCCCCACTGGAATCCACCATTTCAGCTCCCTGTGTACTTTGTGGAGGCAATTGCTGCTGGTCAATGTCTCCGCGGAGGAATTGATTATAATTCATTTTAATGAACATCATCTTCTCCACATTTTCTGGATGTAACCTCGTACGCCGATTGCTGACAAGGTGAGCGGCGGCACTAAACACTCTTTCGGAGTACACACTTGTGGGAGGGCAACTTAGGTAGAATAAAGCCAGTTTGTGCAAGGGCCTCCAAATTGCCTCTTTTTCCTGCCAGTATAAGTACGGACTGTGTGACGTGCCTACTTGGATGCGGTCACTCATATAATCCTCCACCATTCTATCAATGTTGAGAGAATCATATGCAGTGACAGTAGACGACATGTCCGTAATCGTTGTCAGGTCCTTCAGTCCGGACCAGATGTCAGCATCAGCAGTCGCTCCAGACTGCCCTGCATCACCGCCAGCGGGTGGGCTCGGAATTCTGAGCCTTTTCCTCGCACCCCCAGTTGCGGGAGAATGTGAAGGAGGAGATGTTGACAGGTCGCGTTCCGCTTGACTTGACAATTTTGTCACCAGCAGGTCTTTCAACCCCAGCAGACCTGTGTCTGCCGGAAAGAGAGATCCAAGGTAGGCTTTAAATCTAGGATCGAGCACGGTGGCCAAAATGTAGTGCTCTGATTTCAACAGATTGACCACCCGTGAATCCTTGTTAAGCGAATTAAGGGCTGCATCCACAAGTCCCACATGCCTAGCGGAATCGCTCCGTGTTAGCTCCTCCTTCAATGCCTCCAGCTTCTTCTGCAAAAGCCTGATGAGGGGAATGACCTGACTCAGGCTGGCAGTGTCTGAACTGACTTCACGTGTGGCAAGTTCAAAGGGCATCAGAACCTTGCACAACGTTGAAATCATTCTCCACTGCACTTGAGACAGGTGCATTCCACCTACTATATCGTGCTCAATTGTATAGGCTTGAATGGCCTTTTGCTGCTCCTCCAACCTCTGAAGCATATAGAGGGTTGAATTCCACCTCGTTACCACTTCTTGCTTCAGATGATGGCAGGGCAGGTTCAGTAGTTTTTGGTGGTGCTCCAGTTTTCTGTACGTGGTGCCTGTACGCCGAAAGTGTCCCGCAATTCTTCTGGCCACCGACAGCATCTCTTGCACGCCCCTGTCGTTTTTTAAAAAATTCTGCACCACCAAATTCAAGGTATGTGCAAAACATGGGACGTGCTGGAATTGGCCCAGATTTAATGCACACACAATATTGCTGGCGTTGTCCGATGCCACAAATCCACAGGAGAGTCCAATTGGGGTAAGCCATTCCGCGATGATCTTCCTCAGTTGCCGTAAGAGGTTTTCAGCTGTGTGCGTATTCTGGAAAGCGGTGATACAAAGCGTAGCCTGCCTAGGAAAGAGTTGGCGTTTGCGAGATGCTGCTACTGGTGCCGCCGCTGCTGTTCTTGCGGCGGGAGTCCATACATCTACCCAGTGGGCTGTCACAGTCATATAGTCCTGACCCTGCCCTGCTCCACTTGTCCACATGTCCGTGGTTAAGTGGACATTGGGTACAGCTGCATTTTTTAGGACACTGGTGACTCTTTTTCTGAGGTCTGTGTACATTTTCGGTATCGCCTGCCTAGAGAAATGGAACCTAGATGGTATTTGGTACCGGGGACACAGTACCTCCAACAAGTCTCTAGTTGGCTCTGCAGTAATGATGGATACCGGAACCACGTTTCTCACCACCCAGGATGCCAAGGCCTCAGTTATCCGCTTTGCAGTAGGATGACTGCTGTGATATTTCATCTTCCTCGCAAAGGACTGTTGAACAGTCAATTGCTTACTGGAAGTAGTACAAGTGGGCTTACGACTTCCCCTCTGGGATGACCATCGACTCCCAGCGGCAACAACAGCAGCGCCAGCAGCAGTAGGCGTTACACGCAAGGATGCATCGGAGGAATCCCAGGCAGGAGAGGACTCGTCAGACTTGCCAGTGACATGGCCTGCAGGACTATTGGCATTCCTGGGGAAGGAGGAAATTGACACTGAGGGAGTTGGTGGGGTGGTTTGCGTGAGCTTGGTTACAAGAAGAAGGGATTTACTGGTCAGTGGACTGCTTCCGCTGTCACCCAAAGTTTTTGAACTTGTCACTGACTTATTATTAATGCGCTGCAGGTGACGTATAAGGGAGGATGTTCCGAGGTGGTTAACGTCCTTACCCCTACTTATTACAGCTTGACAAAGGGAACACACGGCTTGACACCTGTTGTCCGCATTTCTGGTGAAATACCTCCACACCGAAGAGCTGATTTTTTTGGTATTTTCACCTGGCATGTCAACGGCCATATTCCTCCCACGGACAACAGGTGTCTCCCCGGGTGCCTGACTTAAACAAACCACCTCACCATCAGAATCCTCCTGGTCAATTTCCTCCCCAGCGCCAGCAACACCCATATCCTCCTCATCCTGGTGTACTTCAACACTGACATCTTCAATCTGACTATCAGGAACTGGACTGCGGGTGCTCCTTCCAGCACTTGCAGGGGGCGTGCAAATGGTGGAAGGCGCATGCTCTTCACGTCCAGTGTTGGGAAGGTCAGGCATCGCAACCGACACAATTGGACTCTCCTTGTGGATTTGGGATTTCAAAGAACGCACAGTTCTTTGCGGTGCTTTTGCCAGCTTGAGTCTTTTCAGTTTTCTAGCGAGAGGCTGAGTGCTTCCATCCTCATGTGAAGCTGAACCACTAGCCATGAACATAGGCCAGGGCCTCAGCCGTTCCTTGCCACTCCGTGTGGTAAATGGCATATTGGCAAGTTTACGCTTCTCCTCCGACAATTTTATTTTAGGTTTTGGAGTCCTTTTTTTTCTGATATTTGGTGTTTTGGATTTGACATGCTCTGTACTATGACATTGGGCATCGGCCTTGGCAGACGACGTTGCTGGCATTTCATCGTCTCGGCCATGACTAGTGGCAGCAGCTTCAGCACGAGGTGGAAGTGGATCTTGATCTTTCCCTAATTTTGGAACCTCAACTTTTTTGTTCTCCATATTTTATAGGCAGAACTAAAAGGCACCTCAGGTAAACAATGGAGATGGATGGATTGGATACTAGTATACAATTATGGACGGACTGCCACGGTTAGGTGGTATAAAAAAACCACGGTTAGGTGGTATATAATACAATTATGGATGGACGGACTGCCTGCCGAGTGCCGACACAGAGGTAGCCACAGCCGTGAACTACCGCACTGTACACTGGTTGATAAAGAGATAGTAGTATACTCGTAACAACTAGTATGACGACGGTATAAAGAATGAAAAAAAAACCACGGTTAGGTGGTATATATAATAATACAATTATGGTTGGACGGACTGCCTGCCGAGTGCCGACACAGAGGTAGCCACAGCCGTGAACTACCGCACTGTACACTGGTTGATAAAGAGATAGTAGTATACTCGTAACAACTAGTATGACGACGGTATAAAGAATGAAAAAAAAACCACGGTTAGGTGGTATATATTATAATACAATTATGGATGGACGGACTGCCTGCCGAGTGCCGACACAGAGGTAGCCACAGCCGTGAACTACCGCACTGTACACTGGTTGATAAAGAGATAGTAGTATACTCGTAACAACTAGTATGACGACGGTATAAAGAATGAAAAAAAAACCACGGTTAGGTGGTATATATTATAATACAATTATGGTTGGACGGACTGCCTGCCGAGTGCCGACACAGAGGTAGCCACAGCCGTGAACTACCGCACTGTACACTGGTTGATAAAGAGATAGTAGTATACTCGTAACAACTAGTATGACGACGGTATAAAGAATGAAAAAAAAACCACGGTTAGGTGGTATATAATACAATTATGGTTGGACGGACTGCCTGCCGAGTGCCGACACAGAGGTAGCCACAGCCGTGAACTACCGCACTGTACACTGGTTGATAAAGAGATAGTAGTATACTCGTAACAACTAGTATGACGACGGTATAAAGAATGAAAAAAAAACCACGGTTAGGTGGTATATATTATAATACAATTATGGATGGACGGACTGCCTGCCGAGTGCCGACACAGAGGTAGCCACAGCCGTGAACTACCGCACTGTACACTGGTTGATAAAGAGATAGTAGTATACTCGTAACAACTAGTATGACGACGGTATAAAGAATGAAAAAAAAACCACGGTTAGGTGGTATATAATACAATTATGGTTGGACGGACTGCCTGCCGAGTGCCGACACAGAGGTAGCCACAGCCGTGAACTACCGCACTGTACACTGGTTGATAAAGAGATAGTAGTATACTCGTAACAACTAGTATGACGACGGTATAAAGAATGAAAAAAAAACCACGGTTAGGTGGTATATAATACAATTATGGTTGGACGGACTGCCTGCCGAGTGCCGACACAGAGGTAGCCACAGCCGTGAACTACCGCACTGTACACTGGTTGATAAAGAGATAGTAGTATACTCGTAACAACTAGTATGACGACGGTATAAAGAATGAAAAAAAAACCACGGTTAGGTGGTATATATTATAATACAATTATGGTTGGACGGACTGCCTGCCGAGTGCCGACACAGAGGTAGCCACAGCCGTGAACTACCGCACTGTACACTGGTTGATAAAGAGATAGTAGTATACTCGTAACAACTAGTATGACGACGGTATAAAGAATGAAAAAAAAACCACGGTTAGGTGGTATATATTATAATACAATTATGGTTGGACGGACTGCCTGCCGAGTGCCGACACAGAGGTAGCCACAGCCGTGAACTACCGCACTGTACACTGGTTGATAAAGAGATAGTAGTATACTCGTAACAACTAGTATGACGACGGTATAAAGAATGAAAAAAAAACCACGGTTAGGTGGTATATATTATAATACAATTATGGATGGACGGACTGCCTGCCGAGTGCCGACACAGAGGTAGCCACAGCCGTGAACTACCGCACTGTACACTGGTTGATAAAGAGATAGTAGTATACTCGTAACAACTAGTATGACGACGGTATAAAGAATGAAAAAAAAACCACGGTTAGGTGGTATATATTATAATACAATTATGGTTGGACGGACTGCCTGCCGAGTGCCGACACAGAGGTAGCCACAGCCGTGAACTACCGCACTGTACACTGGTTGATAAAGAGATAGTAGTATACTCGTAACAACTAGTATGACGACGGTATAAAGAATGAAAAAAAAACCACGGTTAGGTGGTATATAATACAATTATGGTTGGACGGACTGCCTGCCGAGTGCCGACACAGAGGTAGCCACAGCCGTGAACTACCGCACTGTACACTGGTTGATAAAGAGATAGTAGTATACTCGTAACAACTAGTATGACGACGGTATAAAGAATGAAAAAAAAACCACGGTTAGGTGGTATATATTATAATACAATTATGGTTGGACGGACTGCCTGCCGAGTGCCGACACAGAGGTAGCCACAGCCGTGAACTACCGCACTGTACACTGGTTGATAAAGAGATAGTAGTATACTCGTAACAACTAGTATGACGACGGTATAAAGAATGAAAAAAAAACCACGGTTAGGTGGTATATATTATAATACAATTATGGATGGACGGACTGCCTGCCGAGTGCCGACACAGAGGTAGCCACAGCCGTGAACTACCGCACTGTACACTGGTTGATAAAGAGATAGTAGTATACTCGTAACAACTAGTATGACGACGGTATAAAGAATGAAAAAAAAACCACGGTTAGGTGGTATATATTATAATACAATTATGGTTGGACGGACTGCCTGCCGAGTGCCGACACAGAGGTAGCCACAGCCGTGAACTACCGCACTGTACACTGGTTGATAAAGAGATAGTAGTATACTCGTAACAACTAGTATGACGACGGTATAAAGAATGAAAAAAAAACCACGGTTAGGTGGTATATATTATAATACAATTATGGATGGACGGACTGCCTGCCGAGTGCCGACACAGAGGTAGCCACAGCCGTGAACTACCGCACTGTACTGTGTCTGCTGCTAATATAGACTGGTTGATAAAGAGATAGTATACAATACTACTAATATACTGGTGGTCAGGCACTGGTCACCACTAGTCACACTGGCAGTGGCACTCCTGCAGCAAAAGTGTGCACTGTTTAATTTTAATATAATATTATTTATCATGTACTCCTGGCTCCTGCTATAACAACCTGCAGTGCTCCCCAGTCTCCCCCACAATTATAAGCTTTATATACAATACATTGATGTGCAGCACACTGGGCTGAGCAGTGCACACAGACTGAGTCACTGTGTGACTGTGTATCGTTTTTTTCAGGCAGAGAACGGATATATTAAATAAAACAAACAACTGCACTGTCTCTGGTGGTCACTGGTCACTGTGGTCGTCAGTCACTAAACTCTGTCTGCACTCTCTTCTAATCTACAGTATCACAGCAATCTCTCTCTCTCTCTCTCTTCTAAATCTAATCTAAATGGAGAGGACGCCAGCCACGTCCTCTCCCTATCAATCTCAATGCACGTGTGAAAATGGCGGCGACGCGCGGCTCCTTATATAGAATCCGAGCCTCGCGAGAATCCGACAGCGTCATGATGACGTTCGGGCGCGCTCGGGTTAACCGAGCAAGGCGGGAAGATCCGAGTCGCTCGGACCCGTGAAAAAAAAAGTGAAGTTCGTGCGGGTTCGGATTCAAAGAAACCGAACCCGCTCATCTCTAGATACTATACAGTAGCACTGACTTTCTCTTTCCAAACAGCCGCAATATTTGCAAACGCTAGTCTTCTCCCAGTCCTCCATACCCTGTTGTCTCTTCACTTCATTTAACTCTCCCCTTCCCTCCCCTCTCTCTGCTTGCAACTTTGATACCCATTTCACATCCAAAATTGAATCCATCCATCAGGATGTATAACCTCTCAAGAGGCTCCCACCTCCCTAACTAATCTCTTTCCCTCCAGTCTCTCTCGATCTTCCACTTTATCCAGCCCACACTGTCTTCCTTCTCTCCAGACTGAGAGGTCTATTCATCATCACCACCTAATTTCTACATTTTCACCTACTTTTGTAAAAATTAAGTTTTGGGGCCAGTCACAGAGAAGGTAACACAGGAGATATCACAGATCACAGATATCTCCTGCTTACCTTTCCTTCCTGGTCAGGTCCGGCATCCCCATACACTAGTATAGGGTCCTCATTCATCAAGCTCCGAAAATACAATATTTTCAGAGCTTGACTGTGGGAGCATTCACCATCTACAAATGGCGATATTCCCTCACCCCTGCTGCTTACCTATGGGAAGCAGGTCCGGCTTGCGATCAGGGATCCTCCTGGATCCCTCACCACTGTCCTTCTTCTTTTTAGTCCTAACACTGACAAACTTTTTCTCTGTTACTAAAGTAGCAGTGAAAACATTTGTGGAAACAGCTGTTCCCGCTGCGAGTCAGAATGTTAATTATCGGGGGCCGCACTGCCCCCGATAATTAACATGAATATAACCCTGAATTTAAAATCATGACCCTTATCCAGTACCCTTCCTTCCACCTGCCAGGTTAATCAAACCTAACATTAAATGCTATGTTCAGTAGCATGCAGTGTCGGACTGGGACCTGAAGGGCCCTCCGGGAAATGCAGTGGTAGGGGCCCATGTTTAAGGGTGTGGCCAGGAATTAGTGGAGGTGTGGCCAACCGGTACAGAGGCACTGCTAACCATTAGAGAGTACATAGGTTGGACCCCATGATAGATATATATAGTAAATACTGCTAGTGCATAATGATAATGTACCAGATTAATAACACTAATGAGTTGGAGAAAATACACCATAGTCCTGTGCAGTATAATGTAACATATGTATAATGTATAATTAAAGTGTACTAGGATAGAGTCTGGAACCTAATCCCTAGAGGAGGAGGTGGGACCACGGGCAGTGGGGCCCACCGGGGGGTTTCCCCTGCTCCCCTGTGGGCCAGTCCCACCCTGGTAGCATGGAAGAAGAATGCTCACATTGATGCTGCTTGGTAAGGTTCACACTATTCCTATTGCTTGCAGCAAGGCTCAGACCATCAATATATGATCAGCTTTAGTAGTACTATAATGCTAGATGGCTTTCTAGTAAGAAAAAATTTAAATGAAATACAGTTATAGAATGCCTGTTGTCTTCCCCAGTACCTGAAGAATGTGTCACTCACTATTGGACACTTAGAACCATGTGAAAGGATATCATCATGTATTTCCTTTAATGTGAGTACAGTAGTAGCCATCTAGAACTAGGTTTTGCCTGGGTACTGGGGGAGGATGTGGCCACATTCCATACCGAAAGAAATGTTGACCTGGGCCCCTGCCATACCAATCCAACTGGCCTGGGGCAGCAGTACCCAAACCCCCTTCCCTCATCTCCCTCTCGGCGCCCCTGTGAGTAGTCCAGGAATCTCCATGGAAGATTTGTCTCTACCATTAACTACACTTTACAATAGTTGCAGTGTAACCTGTAGCAAACTGTGTCTTGCATTGTCATCTTTCATTTATCTGCCCTGGCAGCAAATAGCAGTATCCAAACAGTATCCATCGTTATACAAATAAAGTTAATACTGTACACTGTACTTCAAAAACATAAAAGAAAAAGTCTGTATTTCATCTTTTAAATGCATCACATTTTGCATATATATATATATATATATATATATATATATATATTATATCTCAATCTACTCAGCTGATCTCAACTGTCATTGTTGTTTCCACATTGGTTTGCCTGCTGGATCGCTATAGCTGAATGCTGAATTCTTATTACTGTTGCCATATCTGTTTGGCTGCTGGGCCCACCAAGCTCAGCTGTTATTGCTGTTGTCAGTGTCATATATTTTATGTTACTGGACTCTTCGAGCTCAGCCATTATGGCTGCTGCCATCTCTCTTCAGCTGCTGGATCAACTGAGCTGAACTGCAATTGCTGTTGACACTTCTGAGCCCAAGCGTTAGTGTCCTGGTCCATGGTAGAAAAGTATCAAACCTTCGAAAGAGTTAAGAAGTGAGCAAGTTGAGAAGTTGCCCATAGCAACCAAACAGCTTCCAAATATAAGTTATAAAGTACATTCTGTAAAGTAGGGAGAGATAAAGTCCAGCCAATTAGCTCCTAACTGCTATGCCACAAGCTATGTTTGAAAAACGGCAGTTACTGTAGGAGCTGATTGGTTGATACTTTATCTCTCTCTCTCTCTACTTTGTCACTCTCTAAGGCTTAGTACATATGCCCCTTAGCTTTGTGTCCAACTTTTCTGCTTTAAAAAACATTCAGTATGAAGTCTGGTGAGCAGGTACTTTCACTGAATTAGGGGATACTTTGGACATCATAAGTGATGTGGCAAGATAAGATAACCTTGTCTCAGGAACATGTCTGTTTGTGGGACCCAGTACAAATGGAACAGACAGGGCTTTGCCCACTACTCACCCTTTGCCAATTGCTCCAAAATTCCTCCACATGCAACTCAGGCCTCCCCGTGTGCCCCCCCAGACTACTTCACATGCCTGTCCAACTTCATCACATGCAACTCTGACCTCTGAACATGACTTCAGAATCCTTCATATGCCCCTCAGACATCTTCACATGCCTCTCAGTCCTCCACATACAGTATACCGTTCATATATATGCAGGTGTGACATTGGTGAGGAGCAATGCGCATTTGTGTAGAACTGTCCAAGGTATGAGCTGGTGATCACCTTCCAATCTGGCTCTGGGCTTGCCGGTGGCAATGATCAATGCCAAAGCTACTTCTGTTTCACAGACAACTTCTGATGTTGATATGTTTATACTAGATGTTATTAGTAGACACCTGCGGATAATTGTTTGGTAGACCTGCCAGGCAGATAGACTTAACCAGGAACTAGTGTTTATTGTAGTACTCAGTGATAGTACAGCTGTGCTCACAGTTCTGATACACAAACAGCGGTGATGGAGCGAAACATACAAGGGAGGTGTGCTGAGCATACAGAGGTCCAGCTGGTCATGTATGTAGACAGTATCACAGGACATACAGGGTATTTGCAGGGTCCTCGCACAGCTGAGTAGTACACATATATGTGTGTACCACTATGATGCTCAAACACAGTGAACAAGATGGTGCTGCTCATGCACAGACTAAAGAACGGTGGCCATCTTTACAAAGGAGAATGCTTTATCTAATGGAGCATTATGGAGGAACATGCAGTAGCTCACTCCATATACCAACATGTGAATTATAAGCAGTTTGTGGGTGGAGTCATCAGAGTCCCCCTGGTCAGTCCAGGCCTACTCTAATTGGACCCTCTGTACCCCCAGGATGGCACCCTTGCTCAGGGAGCCCCATCCTAAGGGCAAGTAAAGACATGGGGGGGGTGATTCCGAGTTGTTCGCTCGCTAGCTGCTTTTAGCAGCATTGCACACGCTAAGCCGCCGCCCTCTGGGAGTGTACTTTAGCTTAACAGAATTGCGAACCAAAGATTAGCAGAATTGCGAATAGAAATTTCTTAGCAGTTTCTGAGTAGCTCGAGACTTACTCACAGACGTCACACACACGCCCTGCGTTCGGCCAGCCACTCCCCCGTTTCTCCAGACACTCCCGCGTTTTTCCCTGACACACCTGCGTTTTTCCACACACTCCCAGAAAATGGTCAGTTTCCGCCCAGAAATACCCACTTCCTGTCAATCACACTCCGATCACTTCAACAATGAAAATTCTTCGTTCGGGCGTGAGTAAATATACTAAGTTTTGTGCCAAAATACTTAGCGCATGCGCACTGCGTACCATGCGCATGCGCATTTTTGCCTTAATCGCACCATTGCAAAAATCGGCAACGAGCGAACAACTCGGAATGACCCCCCATGGTTACCACTTACTGTTACCTAACATTGGCCCTCATTCCGAGTTGTTCGCTCGTTCTTTTTCATCGCATCGCAGTGAAAATCCGCTTAGTACGCATGCGCAAAGTTCGCACTGCGACTGCGCCAAGTAACTTTACTATGAAGAAAGTATTTTTACTCACGGCTTTTTCTTCGCTCCGGCGATCGTAATGTGATTGACAGGAAATGGGTGTTACTGGGCGGAAACACGGCGTTTCAGGGGCGTCTGGCTGAAAACGCTACCGTTTCCGGAAAAAACGCAGGAGTGGCCGGAGAAACGGTGGGAGTGCCTGGGCGAACGCTGGGTGTGTTTGTGACGTCAAACAGGAACGACAAGCACTGAACTGATCGCACAGGCAGAGTAAGTCTGGAGCTACTCTGAAACTGCTAAGTAGTTAGTAATCGCAATATTGCGAATACATCGGTCGCAATTTTAAGAAGCTAAGATTCACTCCCAGTAGGCGGCGGCTTAGCGTGTGTAACTCTGCTAAATTCGCCTTGCGACCGATCAACTCGGAATGAGGGCCCTTGCAATAAGAGCCACCTTACTTTTTGTGGGAAGAAAAGAGAGTAACATGAGTTTCTTCACTTCTTGCTGCAGTCAATTATTGAAAAGAGATAATAGTGATAGGATGGTATATGGCATTGTAGGCTGGGGCCAGGGCGATGTGGTGACAGTCAGCTACTGTATCCATTATTAGCTGCTTTGCCACTCATTGATCCCACTGAGTCCCTCTCCTGATTTGTGCTCACTGACCACCAGCCTCTTCTCCTCCACTAACTTATTAATGAATCTTTGCCTTCTTAGTTGTCACTTTATATTAGTGATGTGCACCGGAAATTTTTCGGGTTTTGTGTTGTGGTTTTGGATTCGGTTCCGCGGCCATGTTTTGGATTCGGACGCGTTTTGGCAAAACCTCCCTGAAATTTTTTTGTCGGATTCGGGTGTGTTTTGGATTCGGGTGTTTTTTTTACAAAAAACCCTCAAAAACAGCTTAAATCATAGAATTCGGGGGTCATTTTGATCCCATAGTATTATTAATCTCAATAACCATAATTTCCACTCATTTTCAGTCTATTCTGAACACCTCACAATATTATTTTTAGTCCTAAAATTTGCACCGAGGTCGCTGGATGGCTAAGCTAAGCGACACAAGTGGCCGACACAAACACCTGGCCCATCTAGGAGTGGCACTGCAGTGTCAGGCAGGATGGCACTTCAAAAAAATTGTCCCCAAACAGCACATGATGCAAAGAAAAAAAGAGGCGCACCAAGGTCGCTGTGTGACTAAGCTAAGCGACACAAGTGGCCGACACAAACACCTGGCCCATCTAGGAGTGGCACTGCAGTGTCAGGCAGGATGGCACTTCAAAAAAATTGTCCCCAAACAGCACATGATGCAAAGAAAAAAAGAGGCGCACCAAGGTCACTGTGTGACTAAGCTAAGCGACACAAGTGGCCGACACAAACACCTGGCCCATCTAGGAGTGGCACTGCAGTTTTCTAGCGAGAGGATGAGTGCTTCCATCCTCATGTGAATCTGAACCACTAGCCATGAACATAGGCCAGGGCCTCAGCCGTTCCTTGCCACTCCGTGCCGTAAATGGCATATTGGCAAGTTTACGCTTCTCAGCAGACGCTTTCAATTTTGATTTTTGGGTCATTTTACTGAACTTTTGTTTTTTGGATTTTACATGCTCTCTACTATGACATTGGGCATCGGCCTTGGCAGACGACGTTGATGGCATTTTATCGTCTCGGCCATGACTAGTGGCAGCAGCTTCAGCACGAGGTGGAAGTGGATCTTGATCTTTCCCTATTTTAACCTCCACATTTTTGTTCTCCATTTTTTAATGTGTGGAATTATATGCCAGTATCAATAGCAATGGCCTACTACTATATATACTGCGCACAACTGAAATGCAACACAGGTATGGATGGATAGTATAATTGACGACACAGAGGTAGGTAGAGCAGTGGCCTTCCGTACCGTACTGCTATATATACTGGTGGTCACTGTCAGCAAACTGCAAAACTAAAATGCACCACAGGTATAGAATCTAGATGGATAGTATACTTGACAACACAGAGGTAGGTAGAGCAGTGGCCTTCCGTACCGTACTGCTATATATACTGGTGGTCACTGTCAGCAAATGCAAAAAAAAAATGCACCACAGGTATAGAATCTAGATGGATAGTATACTTGAAGGCACAGAGGTAGGTAGAGCAGTGGCCTTCCGTACCGTACTGCTATATATACTGGTGGTCACTGTCAGCAAACTGCAAAACTAAAATGCACCACAGGTATAGAATCTAGATGGATAGTATACTTGACGACACAGAGGTAGGTAGAGCAGTGGCCTTCCGTACCGTACTGCTATATATACTGGTGGTCACTGTCAGCAAACTGCAAAACTAAAATGCACCACAGGTATAGAATCTAGATGGATAGTATACTTGACGACACAGAGGTAGGTAGAGCAGTGGCCTTCCGTACCGTACTGCTATATATACTGGTGGTCACTGTCAGCAAAACTCTGCACTGTACTCCTCCTATATAATACTGCTGGTCCCCAGTCCCCACAATAAAGCAGTGTGAGCACAGATATATGCAGCACACTGAGCACAGATATGGAGCGTTTTTCAGGCAGACAGCGTATAATACTGGTGGTCACTGGTCAGCAAAACTCTGCACTGTACTCCTCCTATATAATACTGCTGGTCCCCAGTCCCCACAATAAAGCAGTGTGAGCACAGATATATGCAGCACACTGAGCACAGATATGGAGCGTTTTTCAGGCAGACAACGTATAATACTGGTGGTCACTGGTCAGCAAAACTCTGCACTGTACTCCTCCTATATAATACTGCTGGTCCCCAGTCCCCACAATAAAGCAGTGTGAGCACAGATATATGCAGCACACTGAGCACAGATATGGAGCGTTTTTCAGGCAGACAACGTATAATACTGGTGGTCACTGGTCAGCAAAACTCTGCACTGTACTCCTCCTATATAATACTGCTGGTCCCCAGTCTCCACAATAAAGCAGTGTGAGCACAGATATATGCAGCACACTGAGCACAGATATGGAGCGTTTTTCAGGCAGACAACGTATAATACTGGTGGTCACTGGTCAGCAAAACTCTGCACTGTACTCCTCCTATATAATACTGCTGGTTCCCAGTCCCCACAATAAAGCAGTGTGAGCACAGATATATGCAGCACACTGAGCACAGATATGGAGCGTTTTTCAGGCAGACAACGTATAATACTGGTGGTCACTGGTCAGCAAAACTCTGCACTGTACTCCTCCTATATAATACTGCTGGTCCCCAGTCCCCACAATAAAGCAGTGTGAGCACAGATATATGCAGCACACTGAGCACATATATGGAGCGTTTTTCAGACAGAGAAGGGATAAAACTGGTGGTCACTGATCAGCAAAACTCTGCACTGTACTCCTCCTATATAATACAGCTGCTCCCCAGTCCCCACAATTAAGCAATAAGCACAAATATTTGCATCAACATTAATAAACGGAGAGGACGCCAGCCACGTCCTCTCCCTAACATTTCCAATGCACGAGTGAAAATGGCAGCGACGCGCGGCTGCTTATATAGAATCCGAATCTCGCGAGAATCCGACAGCGGGATGATGACGTTCAGGCGCGCTCGGGTTAACCGAGCCATACGGGAGAATCCGAGTATGCCTCGGACCCGTGTAAAATGGGTGAAGTTCGGGGGGGTTCGGTTTCCGAGGAACCGAACCCGCTCATCACTACTTTATATCATTAACTTTTAGGATTAGAGCGACTATTTTGTTATATATATTTTTTTTCATTTATAATACATACTATATGCTAATTACCATTCACTGAATCTTGAATATCAACTGTGCAGAGAAACAGTACAAACATTATAACACTTACAATCACAATGTATTAGTTATGTTGCCCATAATGCATTAGGGGGGTAATTCCAAGTTGATCGCAGCAGGAATTTTGTTAGCAGTTGGGCAAAACCATGGCCCTCATTCCGAGTTGTTCGCTCGTTCTTTTTCATTGCATCGCAGCGATTTTACGCAATCTGCGCATGCGCAATGTTCGCACTGCGGCTGCGCCAAGTAAATTTGCTAAGAAGTTTGTTATTTTACTCACGGCATTACGAGGTTTTTTCTTCGTTCTGGTGATCGTTGTGTGATTGACAGGAAGTGGGTGTTTCTGGGCGGAATCTGGCCGTTATATGGGAGTGTGTGAAAAAACGCTGCCGTTTCTGGGAAAAACGCGGGAGTGGCTGGAGAAACGGGGGAGTGTCTGGGCGAACGCTGGGTGTGTTTGTGACGTCAAACCAGGAACGAAACTGACTGAACTGATCGCAGTGGCAGAGTAAGTGTCGAGCTACTCAGAAACTGCTTAGAAATTTCTATTCGCAATTTTGAGAATCTTTTGTTCGCAATTTTGCTAAGCTAAGATTCACTCCCAGTAGGCGGCGGCTTAGCGTGTGCAATGCTTGTGAGCGAACAAATCGGAATGAGGGCCCATGTGCACTGCAGGGGAGGCAGATTTAACATGTGCAGAGAGAGAGAGAGAGATTTGGGTGTGGTGTATTCAATCTGCAATCTAATTTGCAGTGTAAAAATTAAACAGACAGTATTTACCCTGCACAGAAACAAAATAACCCACCCAAATCTAACTCTTTCTGCACATGTTATATCTGCCTCCCCTGCAGTGCACATGGTTTTGCCCAACTGCTAACAAAATTCCTGCTGCGATCAAGTTGGAATTACCCCCTATGATTGTAAATAATGTAATGTTTGCACAGTTTTGCTGCATAGCTGACATATGGGAATCAACAAATAGTGATTAGCATATAGCATAATTCAGACCTGATCGCAGCAGCAAATTTTTTCTCTAATGGGCAAAACCATGGTCCTAATTCAGACCTGGTCGCATGCAGGCTATTTTTTGCACTGCTGCGACCAGGTAATCGCCGCCTACAGGTGAGGGGGTAATGCCTTTGCAGTGGTGCGTTTACTTGTGCAGAGAGCTGCACAAACAAAAAGTTTGTGCAGTCTCTCTGCACAGCTCAAGACTTACTCAGCCGTTGCAATGATCCTTGCTGGAGCTGACGTCAGGATCACTCCATGGAAACGGCCGGGCACGTCTGTGTTTTCCTGGACACTCCCTAAAAACGGTCATTTGACACCCCTGGACGGCCTCTTCCTGTCAATCTTCTTGCGTTCGCCGCTGCAAACACTTTCTTCGTTCTTTTCGTCGCTGCCCAACTAAATTGCAGTGTAAATATAAAGCAGCCATTATTTACCCTGCACAGAAACAATATAATCCACCCAAATCTAATTCTCTCTCCACATGTTATATCTGCCCCACCTGTACTGTACATGGGCCCTCATTCCGAGTTGTTCGCTCGCAAGGCGATTTTAGCAGAGTTACACGCGCTAAGCCGCCGCCTACTGGGAGTGAATCTTAGCTTCTTAAAATTGCGAACGATGTATTCGCAATATTGCGATTACAAACTACTTAGCAGTTTCAGAGTAGCTTCAGACTTACTCGGCATCTGCGATCAGTTCAGTGCTTGTCGTTCCTGGTTTGACGTCACAAACACACCCAGCGTTCGCCCAGACACTCCTCCGTTTCTCCAGCCACTCCTGCGTTTTTTCCGGAAACGGTAGCGTTTTCATCCACACGCCCATAAAACGCCGTGTTTCCGCCCAGTAACACCCATTTCCTGTCAATCACATTACGTTCGCCGGAGCGAAGAAAAAGCCGTGAGTAAAAAAACTATCTTCATAGCAAAATTACTTGGCGCAGTAGCAGTACGAACATTGCGCATGCGTACTAAGCAGAAAAACGCTGCGATGCGAAGAAAATTACCGAGCGAACGACTCGGAATGAGGGCCATGGTTTTGCCCATTAGAGAAAGATTTTGCTGCTGCAACCAGGGCCAAAATTTACTAAGAATTCGAGTTTGTCCGATTTGTGTTTTTTTTTCTAAGTCCCAATCCGGGAATTCACTAAGCACCAATCTCGGCAGTGTTTGGACTATTCGTAATGGTTTGATTATCAAAGTTCAGAAATACGAATGAATAGACCATCGGTCAAACACGGCTGTTATTTCATACAATACGGGCATTCACTATTCATTCGTATTTGGGTGTTAGTCTCTGAGTGCTCAAGTGCGGGTCTGGTTTTTTTCGATTCGTTAAAAAAAGCAGCAAATAATAGACCTGCTTTTCCAGTCGAGTTTGGATAACCATGCACGGATCAGTGAGATCTGTTCATGGTTATCTATGGGAAAGGGTCTGTTTAGTGTAAAAACAGGAAAAAAAATTGCGTGGGGTCCCCCCTCCTAAGCACAACCAGCCTCGGGCTCTTTGAGCCGGTCCTGGTTGACAAAATATGGAGAAAAAAATGACAGGGGTTCACCCATATTTAATCAACCAGCACCGGGCTCTGCGCCTGGTCCTGGTTCCAAAAATACGGGGGACAAAAAGCGTAGGGGTCCCCGTATTTTTGAAAAAAGCACCGGGCACCACTAGCCAGGTACATAATGCCACAGCCGGGGGACACTTTTATACTGGTCCTTGCGGGCACTGTGGTAAGAGGAGACTGGGAGTGACTGGTTAGCCCCCAGGAGACGCTGCGGCTGGAGGGAGGAGGGGGTCGGCGCCTGCAAGCAGTGCGGACTTCTGCAGCGCTGGCCGCCAGCTAAAGTGTGAGAAGGAGCTGGGCGCACCTCACTGCGGGCGGCAGCGGTGCAGCTAGCGGTGGGGTTTCCCAGGGCTGGAGATAACAGAGGCAGTACCGAACCTGCACATCGGCAGGTGCCCCACAAAACTGCAGCTAAGAAGTGTGGAGTGTGCCAGAAAGTGACGCTCCGCGTCAGTGAGCCCCTGCTGAGTATGCTGATGTGGGGGGTCAAGCACACAGTGAGCCGGTGCCCGTCTGTCTGTACGGCATGCCCCCTCACACACCCCCATACCTCCCAACTGTCCCAATTTTCGCTGGACAGTCCCATTTTCTGGGGTCTGTTCCGCTGTCCCACCCGCGGGCCACAGTGTCCTGTGGTCAGGGGGGGGGGGGGCAGTTGGGAAGCTCATGTACTCGCTGTTTTGCTTAGCAGAGCCGCGGTGAATAGACGCTGTGCGCATGTGCACAGCGTCTATTTAGTGGAGACAGATGGAGAGGGGGCATCAGGGAGAACGGATTAAGGGGGGGTCCGGCAGCAGAGCCGGATTAAGGGGGGGACCAGGGGGTAAGTATCCGGGCCCCACAGCTTTAGGGGGGGCCCCGGCTGAAGTAGCTCTGTCCCAGCTCTGAAGCTCCCCCATCCTGCCAGCAGCAGCATTGTGCTACAGTCAGCAGACGCTGCTGCGTGTTGGCAGGTCTGTGGTGTTGCTGCCTCCCTGCTTTCTTCTGCCTGTGCGGGTGTGTAGGGGGAGCGACCACCCCCTCTGGATTTACCCCTAGCTGAGCGGCCAAAATCCAATTAAAAAAAAAACCTCGGAATTTGCATAAGAGGGCGTGGCCACGCATCCCGCGATTTGGCCACGCCCACAAACCCACAGCAGGCACAGCAATGAGATAGGGCCCCCTTGTCTCAAGTGCCCTGGGCAACCCGGACTCATAATCCACCCCTGGGGGCATGCCAGCAGCTCACAGAGCGCTGGGCATGCCCCCTCACTAAAGTAAACGGGAAGCCATGCCCCTTTTCGCCGCACGTGTGTCCCTCCTTCTGCCTGAAGAAAGCTAGGAGGTATGCACCCCTGTCTGCCTGAAGAAAGCTGGGAGGTATGCACCCCTGTCTGCCTGAAGAAAGCTGGGGGGTATGCACCCCTGTCTGCCTGAAGAAAGCTGGGAGGTATGCACCCCTGTCTGCCTGAAGAAAGCTGGGAGGTATGCACCCCTGCCTGTGCCATACCATCTGCTTCTGCTCCTAGTCTCCTATAGATTTGTCCAGATCTGTGACTCATTTGACTAACTCCGCCCAGTGTTGTGACTCCGCCCAGCATTAGCAAATGAGTCACAAAGTCACAGATCTGGGCTATTATATAGGAGATTGTTTCATATTGCTATAATCTAACAGTGGTCACCTCAATTAAGGATAAAACACTGTTTATGGCACTGACCTCCCTCAGAAGTAATGAAATATTTTTTATTAAACATCATATTAGTCATGACCCTCAAACACCACATTCGCTCCCTTCCCGTATAGGATATGCAGAGCAGCTATGGAAAGTGTTGTCCAATTGTCTAGTAGAAGTTTGTTTATAAAAAATAAACAGATTAAAAAAAAACTCCCAAATATTAAAACAATATTCATAACAGATGTCAAAAGCCACAAGGGCAACAAGTGACCAGAACCATACAAAAGGTCACCAAAAGCTGGCATCCAGGATCTCTGGCACCCTGCTTGATGGAAGGCAGAAAACACTAGAGCACACTACGCAGTTAGAACCTGGGGAAATGATGCTGCAGGTTGGCAGTTGGCATATTTGTGATTTGAGATACAGGACAGAATGTGGGCACAACTTTGAACAGGAAAGGGGCATGATTACACACCCAGGGAAAATGTTTGGGCTTCTCCAAGCCCTCTTCCACTGAAACGCACCTCTTCAATGACACGCACCTGCCATGACACTGGCATTTGCGGCAGTGAAGGGCATCACTTATTGAGCAACTTCCTCTGATCTGTTCCTAAATCAAAAGAAGCAATAGTGGAACCAGGGAGGAGGGGATTGCTGCTTCTGCTGACCATCGGCAGTCCCTGCTTTCTCCCTGCCCTATGTGCTGTGCACCAGAGCCCTGCTGCGCTGCAATATAGCATATAGCGGTAGTGGGTAGGTGGGCAGTGGTATTGGGGGAGATCTCTCTGATAGTTCCCCAATATGGACCCGCTACTGGTCAGGGCTGCTGATGATGGGGAAAGAGGATGTTATGCACACCAGTGCCTGCAGGAAAGTACTGGTGTTTGAACTGTTATGCAAAACAGATGGACTCACAGACAAACTGGGGGATATGACATAATGTACACAGAAGGTGATAGGGTAACAAAATACACACAAAGTGAACAGAGAAGCCCAGAGGCTAAGGAACTGGGTATCTCCCTTGTATTAGAACTGCTCAGATGGAAAAGCAAGATGTTGTGTTTTAATACGTAGAGAACCCGAAATGCTGTTGCTAAGGGCAACAGCAAAACCCTAAAGGGTTACCAACGGGTGTGGCAGTAAACTCCTTGGTCAGAGATGGAATGATAGACACAAGGAGAATCTCCACAATCCTAATTCTCACTTGCAGTGCACAGGTTTTAGCTTACTGCCACTAAACTGACCCCTGACACCTAGCACAGTGAGACAGGATTAGACAGGCAAGTCTTAGAATACAGCCGCAAACTTGCTAAGTTCACAGAGTAGTAACAGAACCCCAGCAAGCTAAACGACTGACTCCAGTCTTACTGCTAGGTCTGGATTGGCAGAGTGTAATACCAAATCCCCAGGCCTATTTGCAGTAAGCAACAAACAAATACAAAGCTACACAGTACTGGCTAACTTTCATGAACTGACTAACCAACAAAGATTCAGCAGCATCTGCTTACCCTGAAAAGAGGCCTTATAAAGCAGGTGCTGTCCACGCCCCACTCAGACCTCACAGACTGTGAGCACAAAAACCAGCACCGGATCCCCTGCCGTGCACAGAGCCTATAACCACTGCACAGCAAAAGACCCGAACCGGAGTATCAGCTGCGCTCAGGTTACTCCACTAGCACTTGTCTCCCGGTTGCCATGACGACGTGGCAGCACAGGGCAGGAGACCCTAACAGAGGATAGGGTGGCTTATACTAAACACCCAAACCCAGACTTGTACACGGGGCCTGGGCCAGATGTTGAGTGGACAAATGCTCTCCTTTGCAGCATTGCTGTCTTTTGGAGGAGACGTAGCCACATCTCCCAGATTTGGCCATATTCCCCTCAGTATAACCTTGGCTTACCATACAACTTACCATACAACAGCCCTGTGGTCATGATCAGAATGGTAACATTCCAAAGGTCAGGATAAATGACAATTAAAACAAGGAAGACAGTCCAGGTTAGCAAATCAATATCAGAAAAGAACAAGCAACCAAATAAGGAGAATGGAAATTAGACCAGTCAGGACATAATATAATTCAATGTAAAACTGGAGCAGCAAGAACTGGGGTTCTCAATAAATGCCAATGGATTACTCAGAGGAATCTGCTTATAGTGTAAGGAATGGGTTCGGTGGGGAATGCCGGGAGCCAAGATGCTGGCGGTCAGAATCCCGAATGTGCCATCCCAACGATTAAAATCCCCACGGCCTAAACCTAACCCTCCCGTCCCATAGCCTAGCCCTATCCCTCCGGGGGGGGGGGGGCCTAACCCTAAACTCCCTCCTTCCTGCAGCCTAAACCAAACCCCCTGGGCCACAACCTAACCCTAACCTTCCCTCCGCAGTGTAAACCTAACCTTCCCCCACACACGGCTTACCTCTCCAGAGTCCCAGCACTTGCTCATTTGGGATGCCGTTGTAGGGATTCCGGCCTGGTATTTCGATTACCAGGATCCTGACCACCGGGATCTTGATTGGATCCCATAAGGAATGTATGGTGCTAGTGATGCAATACTAGCAGAATGTCATTAGACCATTCCATGAGGGGCTCTAACTGGTGTAATGCATATTAGGGCTCTGCCTGCCATAATGCGTATGAGGGGCTCTACCTGGTGTAATACATATAAGGGGCTCTGCCTGGCGTAATGTGTAAAAGGGGCTCTGCCTGGCATAATGCGTATAAGGGGCTGTGCCTGGCATAATGTGAATAAGGTCTTTACCTGGTGTAATGCGTATAAGGGGCTCTGCCTGATGTAATCTTTGTAAGGGGCTCTACCTAGTGAAATGTGTGTAAGGCGCTCTACCTGGAGTAATGTGTATAAGGGGCTATAGCTGATGTAATGTGTATAAGGGCTCTACCTGGCACAATCTGTGTAAGGGGCTCTACCTGGTGTAATGTGTGTAATGGTCTCTACTGTGCGGTAACATGTATAAGGGGTACTGTTGTGTGGTGTTATGTGAATTGGTACTATTCTGTGACCATGTCCTGTCCTCATGAAGCCACACCCCTCTATTTTTGCTGCATGCTATGTCCCTATTTTAAGTATGGGTGGGCGGTGGTGGGGGGCACCAATCCTCTTTCTAGCACAAGTCACCAAAATGTCTAGTTACGGCTCTGATATGGAGGTCACTGATGCTCTCTGTATTTTATGGAAGGCACTGATGCTCTCTGTATCATATGGTGGGCACTGGTACTATTTGCGTTATATTATGGCCAATGATGCTTTCTGTATTATGTGGTGATCACTGATGCTCTTTGCATTATAAGTCGGTCACAGGTGCTCTCCGTATTATATGGTGGTCACTGGTGCTGAGTCTGAGTCTAGTGGCAGAGGGAAGCCTGAAGTCCATTCCGTCTGTTCTTGCAGCACCCTTTCACAAAAGAGACATGTCAAGGAGATATACAGTATGTGTAGGTGAGCACACATTTATACTGTAGTTCGCAGGGTGGCATTGAACATCCGAGCACCAGCCCTGGCTGGGGCATTGCACTTGCTGCCTTGGTTGGCCAGAAATAAAAAAAACTCTGATCCTATTGTTTGTATGCTTGCAATCAGGGCCCTCATACTGTACCTCTATGACACAATGCCTAATTCAGACCTGATCGCTAGCAGGCGATTTTTGCACTTCTGCGAACAGATAGTCACCGCCTACAGGGGGAGTGTATTCTAGCTGTGCAAGTGTGCGAACGCATGTGTAGCAGAGCTGTACAAACAGATCTTGTGCAGTCTCTCCACAGCCCAGGACTTACTCAGCCGCTGCGATCGCTTCAGCCTGCTCAGGGCCGGAATTGACGTCTGATACCCGCCCTGCAAACACTTGGACACGCCTGCATTTTTCCAGACACTCCCAGAAAACGGTCAGTTGCCACCCACAAACGCCTTCTTCCTGTCAATCTCCTTGCGAACGCCCGTGCGAATGGATCCTTCGCACAAACCCATCGCTGAGCGGCCATCCGCTTTGTACCTGTGCGACGCGCCTGCACATTGCGGTGCATATGCATGCACAGTTTAGACCTGATTGCCCGCTGTACGGAAACGCAGCCTAGCGATCAGGTCTGAATTAGCCCCAATACCCAATGCAATTATAAAATCCACCTGGCAAGGGTTACAATCCCAACCAGCATTATTCATGAGTCTGTAGTTTGCATAGAATCACATCTCCGATGAGTGAAAGTTTTAAAAGGACAAATCACATGGGATTTACTGTACTATGGTTTGCAAACTAAACATTATAAGGAAAAAATAAAGTTCAAAACTGATTGTTATGTTTGTAATGAGTCCAATTTTGACTTACAACTGTTTTGGCAATATGTTGATGATGATGATGATGATGATGATGATGATGATGATGATGATGATGATGGAAAGCCAATTGAGGAGGTGGCTTCATTTACATTTTGGGCATGCACATTGCAAATGATCTAACTTGGTCCTTGAATTGTATTTTTCTGATTAAGAAGGCACAGCAGCACCTTTTCTTTTTAAGGAGACTTAGGGCTGTCTGTTTGAGTACGAGTACCTTAGTTAGGTTTTTTCGAAGTATTATAGAGAGTGTTTTGACGTATGGGATTATAGTGTGGTTTGGGAACTGCACTGTAGCGGAACGTATTGCCCTTGAACGTGTGGTCAAAACTGGTAGTTGGATCATTGGGGTGTCCCTGCCCTGTATGAAGCATTTTTATGAAAAAAGAGTGTTAAGGAAAGCTAGGTGTATACTAGCTGATGAAAGTCATCCAAATTGTTTGGTCTTTGAAAGATTGCCATCCCTAAAACGTTTTCGGAGTGTTCGTGCTCACACTAATCGCATGTCGAACAGTTTTTTTCCAACAGCTGTCTGGATGTTAAACGACCACCAGGCTTAGTGCTAATCTTTTATAAATGAAGTATGGTTTTACTGTTTATTCTATTGCGCAGAATGTTCATATTGTATTTCATTGACATCTCGTTGCTGTTTTGTTAATGACAAATAAAGTATATTATTATTATTATTATTATTATTATTATTATTATTATTATTATTGTCTGAACTGTGCTCTGGATTCACCGGTGTGCCTTATTTAAAAATGTATTTACTACTCTATAAGATTTGTCTAGAAATTTCTTTTTGTGGCTACTTTTTAGCTCATTTTAGCAATCAACTATGAATCAGTCAAATATGTCTTTATAGATTTCATACTCAACACACCTCCGTTTTAGCCATCTTGCCAATGAGAGCCACCTGTAGAAACTGTGTGACTTTAAAATAAGGATTCCAAACTGTGTCTTGATACATTGCGCCATTAGCATGGGTCCCACATAACCGGTATAGCAGTTTACCATCTGTTGCTTTGAAAGAAAATTGTTTGCAGTTTTTAATAATAAAAGATAATATAATGTCATATTTTGAAAACAGCATAAGGAGAATTTTAAATACATTTGAAAAACTGCAGATTGTTCCATTTTCTCCCCTCCAGTCTTGTTTTATTACTGTGGTTGTACCCAATAAAGCATTACAGAATATAAGCGGGATGTAATGGAGTATATAGCTCACACATGCGGCGGGATGGAGTCCAAGACCGCTGGAGGTGCAGGATGCCGGCCGATCTTGGACATTTTTTTAAAGGGGCAATCACAAAGCGAAACCATGCCTTGTAAGTGATTGCCCCTTTAAGAAAATGTCCAAGATCGGCCGTCATCCCACAAATCTGGTGATCTTGTAGTTCATTACATCCCGCTGCATGTGTGAGCTATAGTCTCAGGGTCGGACTGTCCCACAGGGGCAACCCCCGGTGGGCCACACAGCCTGTGGGACCAACCCTCTCCTCTAGGGATCAAGTTCCAGATTACCACTTGAATTATACATTTTACATATGTTATATTATATTTCACAGGACTATGGTGTATTTTATACAGTGCATTAATCTGGTAAATGTATTACACATTGAATAAAGGGGCCTAGACCATACACTCTCTAATGGTTAGCCAAGCATCATTGTTGGCTAGCCACACCACCTCTGGAGGCTGGTCACACCCCTAAGCATGGGCCCCTAATGTTGCAATCCCCCGATGGGCCCTTTATGCCACAGTCCGACACGGTATCCGGTCTTTAGGTCGACCACACTTAGGTCAACAATCATTAGGTCTATCACTACTGGTCGACATGTATTACATTGGCATGGTCTTTAGATCAACATGAGTTTTTCACAATTTTTTGAATTTTTTCATACTTTATGATCCACGTGGACTACGATTAGAAATAGTAACCTTGCCCGAAGTATGGCGAGGGGACATGGTGCACTAATTGGGGTTCCTGGTCACTTTGCAAAGAAAACGACACCCCAAAAAAATGAAAAAACTCATGTCAACCTTTTCCTTGTTGACCTCATGACCATGTCGACCTATTTCAAGTGTTGACCTACTCACTATTGACCAATAGTGGTCGACCCAATGACTGTCGACCTAGTTATGGTCGATCCAATGAACCACACCCATCCGACTCTGTATATACTGTACTGTATAATAATATTGTAACTGATAATATATCCTACAGGATTAATACAATTAAAATAAATGGATGATAAATAATTTTAATGTTGAGGCACTTTAAATAAAACATCACAGTTGCTTGTAATTACTCGGTGCTAATACTAAATTAAGTAATATTACCTTGTAATAAACTCACAAGTGCAAATAAAAAGCTCTCTGGGTTACAAAAAAACCCGTTTTGTTCTAAATATGCATACAGTATAGCCACATCACATTACCGTATAAACAGCCAGTGGAGATTTGTACGGCTCCCAGATTGACTGGAACTCACAATAAGCATTACCAAAGCTGGCTCGTGCCTTTCTCTCAAGCTGTTTAATGAGCAGGATCAATATTACAGAACATTTTATATTTCTTTCATTACTGTAAACCTTCCCATAAAACCAGAAGACACTGCCACTGTGCAGTTAACAAGACACAGGTGCTGCCGATTAAGTGATCAGCAGGGTGTGTGTCCTGCAATTTCGCAGGTAACATCCCCCGTTGTACAGCATTTCGCTTCAAAGAGATGGGAAAGAAATACGTAGCTACTGTAGGAGATGCAAGCTTGACCAAAGCTCTGTAGCAATGGGGGTTGCTGTACATGTACTGTATGTGTACACTTCCTATCTTAACAGTAAACGAGGACATTTTACCGCACAGAATTCTGTCTGGCAACATCATCCTGTTTTACAAGCAAAGCAAAAAAGCAAGCAACTGGGCAAAACCATGTTGCACTGCAGGTGGGGCAGCTGTAACATGTGCAGAGAGTGTAGATGTGGGTGGGGCATGTTCAAACTGAAATCTAAATAAAGCTGTTTAACATTTGTGGTCTACATGCAAAAGCAGCCAATATATATTCTGCACAGAAAAAATACAAATGTATTTGCTCCCCTTGCATGCCAACATGGTTTGTTCCAGATACAAAGTTACTTGCTTTATTTGCTTATTTTCCAAATTATAATCAGACCCATTATATTATTATTTGTCACAGTGTCCTCTTGTACTAGTCGCGGGTAATATATTTGTCAGTGGCCCCACGGGTTTCATGCTTGCACCCAGTGTAGCCAGATAGCATCTCTTTTAGAGATGAGCGGGTTCGGTTTCTCTGAATCCGAACCCGCCAGAACTTCATGTTTTTTTTCACGGGTCCGAGCGACTCGGATCTTCCCGCCTTGCTCGGTTAACCCGAGCGCGCCCGAACGTCATCATGACGCTGTCGGATTCTCGCGAGGCTCGGATTCTATCGCGAGACTCGGATTCTATATAAGGAGCCGCGCGTCGCCGCCATTTTCACACGTGCATTGAGATTGATAGGGAGAGGACGTGGCTGGCGTCCTCTCCGTTTAGAATTAGAATAGATTAGAGAGACACTTGATTTACTAATTTTGGGGAGCATTAGGAGTACTCAGTAGTGTACAGTGCAGAGTTTTGCTGATAGTGACCAGTGACCACCACTTTTATTTATAATCCGTTCTCTGCCTGAAAAAAGCGATACACAGCACACAGTGACTCAGTCACATACCATATCTGTGTGCACTGCTCAGGCTCAGGCCAGTGTGCTGCATCATCTATTATCTATATATAATATTATATATATCTGTCTGACTGCTCAGCTCACACAGCTTATAATTGTGGGGGAGACTGGGGAGCACTACTGCAGTGCCAGTTATAGGTTATAGCAGGAGCAAGGAGTACATAATATAATCCGTTCTCTGCCTGAAAAAAGCGATACACAGCACACAGTGACTCAGTCACATACCATATCTGTGTGCACTGCTCAGGCTCAGGCCAGTGTGCTGCATCATCTATTATCTATATATAATATTATATATATCTGTCTGACTGCTCAGCTCACACAGCTTATAATTGTGGGGGAGACTGGGGAGCACTACTGCAGTGCCAGTTATAGGTTATAGCAGGAGCCAGGAGTACATAATATATTATATAGTGAGTGACCACCAGACACACAGTGCAGTTTATTTAATATATCCGTTCTCTGCCTGAAAAAAGCGATACACACAGTGACTCAGTCAGTCACATACCATATCTGTGTGCACTGCTCAGGCTCAGGCCAGTGTGCTGCATCATCTATATATATTATATATCTGTCTGACTGCTCAGCTCACACAGCTTATAATTGTGGGGGAGACTGGGGAGCACTACTGCAGTGCCAGTTATAGGTTATAGCAGGAGCCAGGAGTACATAATATTATATTAAAATTAAACAGTGCACACTTTTGCTGCAGGAGTGCCACTGCCAGTGTGACTAGTGACCAGTGACCTGACCACCAGTATATAATATTAGTAGTATACTATCTCTTTATCAACCAGTCTATATTAGCAGCAGACACAGTACAGTGCGGTAGTTCACGGCTGTGGCTACCTCTGTGTCGGCACTCGGCAGCCCGTCCATAATTGTATATACCACCTAACCGTGGTTTTTTTTTCTTTCTTTATACATACATACTAGTTACGAGTATACTATCTCTTTATCAACCAGTCTATATATTAGCAGCAGACACAGTACAGTGCGGTAGTTCACGGCTGTGGCTACCTCTGTGTCGGCACTCGGCAGCCCGTCCATAATTGTATATACCACCTAACCGTGGTTTTTTTTTCTTTCTTTATACATACATACTAGTTACGAGTATACTATCTCTTTATCAACCAGTCTATATATTAGCAGCAGACACAGTACAGTGCGGTAGTTCACGGCTGTGGCTACCTCTGTGTCGGCACTCGGCAGCCCGTCCATAATTGTATACTAGTATCCACTAGGCCACTAGGGTCGCTAATCTTACTCACACAGCTACCTCATTGCGCCTCTTTTTTTCTTTGCGTCATGTGCTGTTTGGGGAGGGTTTTTTGGAAGGGACATCCTGCGTGACACTGCAGTGCCACTCCTAGATGGGCCCGGTGTTTGTGTCGGCCACTAGGGTCGCTAATCTTACTCACACAGTCAGCTACCTCATTGCGCCTCTTTTTTTCTTTGCGTCATGTGCTGTTTGGGGAGGGTTTTTTGGAAGGGCCATCCTGCGTGACACTGCAGTGCCACTCCTAGATGGGCCCGGTGTTTGTGTCGGCCACTAGGGTCGCTAATCTTACTCACACAGCTACCTCATTGCGCCTCTTTTTTTCTTTGCGTCATGTGCTGTTTGGGGAGGGTTTTTTGGAAGGGCCATCCTGCGTGACACTGCAGTGCCACTCCTAGATGGGCCCGGTGTTTGTGTCGGCCACTAGGGTCGCTAATCTTACTCACACAGCTACCTCATTGCGCCTCTTTTTTTCTTTGCGTCATGTGCTGTTTGGGGAGGGTTTTTTGGAAGGGACATCCTGCGTGACACTGCAGTGCCACTCCTAGATGGGCCCGGTGTTTGTGTCGGCCACTAGGGTCGCTTATCTTACTCACACAGCGACCTCGGTGCAAATTTTAGGACTAAAAATAATATTGTGAGGTGTGAGGTATTCAGAATAGACTGAAAATGAGTGTAAATTATGGTTTTTGAGGTTAATAATACTTTTGGATCAAAATGACCCCCAAATTCTATGATTTAAGCTGTTTTTTAGTGTTTTTGGAAAAAAACACCCGAATCCAAAACACACCCGAATCCGACAAAAAAAATTCGGTGAGGTTTTGCCAAAACGCGTTCGAACCCAAAACACGGCCGCGGAACCGAACCCAAAACCAAAACACAAAACCCGAAAAATTTCAGGCGCTCATCTCTAATCTCTTTATAATATTTAGCATTCAGAGAACCTCTGATATGTTGGTGTTTTATTAATGGGTGAAGGGGCGACTGGGTCTAGGTTGACCTGTGACCCCTCAGATGAAATCTTTGGGAAGAAAAGCACTTCCGCCATGTCCCCTGAGATATGGGCATGTGTGATACCCCAATCTATTGAGGTATCACTGAGAGTTCCATTTACTTTGAAAGTTGCAACCACTGTGAAGTGGCAGCTGCAACAGAGACTACTACAGAGACTATTGTCCCGTCCAAGACCGCAACACCTAGACATAGCCCCAACCAGAGACCATTATAGGAACAGCAAGACAGCATGGAGAAACTGTTGCCCCAGTGCGCCACT
Organism: Pseudophryne corroboree; assembly: GCF_028390025.1. NCBI lineage: Eukaryota > Metazoa > Chordata > Amphibia > Anura > Myobatrachidae > Pseudophryne > Pseudophryne corroboree. The sequence continues at coordinate 82,495,877 of NC_086452.1, forward strand.
TCGCTAAAAATTTGCAGCTGCAGAGGAGCCACAGAGACTGTGGTTGCTTAGCAACCAGGACTCATGCAGGAGGAGGGAGCTTAGCTGCAGGGGACAGGGCGGTGAGGAGTAGGGTATAATCATGTGCTGTTGGCCGGAAGGGGAGACGACTCCTGACAGAAAACATTTAAGGGGAGAACAGCCATTAGGTCAGTGGGCTGGATGAGGTACCTAACTGAGAGGTGGACCCCACAAGAGCTGCTGGGGGAATCTTGACTGTGTCACATCTTTTCTGTCAAGGGTGCCAGATTGGAGAGAGTGTAAGGGAGGAAGAGTGGAAGGAGAATGCTTCATCCTTCTGAATATGGCTGCTCACTGGGCCTGGAGAGAGACCCGGCCAGAGGGATGTTGAAAAGGCAGCGATATCCATTCAGAGTCACTGCCTGGGAAATGAATTCCCCGTCAAAGAACCTTTATCCTAAGGGAGTAAAGATAGGAAAATACATCTGCACCTATTATAAATAATGGTTGTTTGTATGTACACAGAAGTTCTTTTGGAGAAATGTCCTCCTTGGACTGTGTATGAACTATGGAGGTAAAACTTTTTTTTTAGAATTGTATTTGTTCATATCGGCATCACGCAGAAACTTTGGGATGACTTTTGATGGCGTTTTCACTAGAGATGAGCGCCTGAAATTTTTCGGGTTTTGTGTTTTGGTTTTGGGTTCGGTTCCGTGGCCGTGTTTTGGGTTCGAACGCGTTTTGGCAAAACCTCACCGAATTTTTTTTGTCGGATTCGGGTGTGTTTTGGATTCGGGTGTTTTTTTCCAAAAACACTAAAAAACAGCTTAAATCATAGAATTTGGGGGTCATTTTGATCCCAAAGTATTATTAACCTCAAAAACCATAATTTACACTCATTTTCAGTCTATTCTGAATACCTCACACCTCACAATATTATTTTTAGTCCTAAAATTTGCACCGAGGTCGCTGTGTGAGTAAGATAAGCGACCCTAGTGGCCGACACAAACACCGGGCCCATCTAGGAGTGGCACTGCAGTGTCACGCAGGATGTCCCTTCCAAAAAACCCTCCCCAAACAGCACATGACGCAAAGAAAAAAAGAGGCGCAATGAGGTAGCTGTGTGAGTAAGATTAGCGACCCTAGTGGCCGACACAAACACCGGGCCCATCTAGGAGTGGCACTGCAGTGTCACGCAGGATGTCCCTTCCAAAAAACCCTCCCCAAACAGCACATGACGCAAAGAAAAAAAGAGGCGCAATGAGGTAGCTGTGTGAGTAAGATTAGCGACCCTAGTGGCCGACACAAACACCGGGCCCATCTAGGAGTGGCACTGCAGTGTCACGCAGGATGTCCCTTCCAAAAAACCCTCCCCAAACAGCACATGACGCAAAGAAAAAAAGAGGCGCAATGAGGTAGCTGACTGTGTGAGTAAGATTAGCGACCCTAGTGGCCGACACAAACACCGGGCCCATCTAGGAGTGGCACTGCAGTGTCACGCAGGATGTCCCTTCCAAAAAACCCTCCCCAATCAGCACATGATGCAAAGAAAAAGAAAAGAAAAAAGAGGTGCAAGATGGAATTGTCCTTGGGCCCTCCCACCCACCCTTATGTTGTATAAACAAAACAGGACATGCACACTTTAACCAACCCATCATTTCAGTGACAGGGTCTGCCACACGACTGTGACTGATATGACGGGTTGGTTTGGACCCCCCCCCAAAAAAGAAGCAATTAATCTCTCCTTGCACAAACTGGCTCTACAGAGGCAAGATGTCCACCTCATCTTCACCCTCCGATATATCACCGTGTACATCCCCCTCCTCACAGATTATCAATTCGTCCCCACTGGAATCCACCATCTCAGCTCCCTGTGTACTTTGTGGAGGCAATTGCTGCTGGTCAATGTCTCCGCGGAGGAATTGATTATAATTCATTTTAATGAACATCATCTTCTCCACATTTTCTGGATGTAACCTCGTACGCCGATTGCTGACAAGGTGAGCGGCGGCACTAAACACTCTTTCGGAGTACACACTTGTGGGAGGGCAACTTAGGTAGAATAAAGCCAGTTTGTGCAAGGGCCTCCAAATTGCCTCTTTTTCCTGCCAGTATAAGTACGGACTGTGTGACGTGCCTACTTGGATGCGGTCACTCATATAATCCTCCACCATTCTATCAATGTTGAGAGAATCATATGCAGTGACAGTAGACGACATGTCCGTAATCGTTGTCAGGTCCTTCAGTCCGGACCAGATGTCAGCATCAGCAGTCGCTCCAGACTGCCCTGCATCACCGCCAGCGGGTGGGCTCGGAATTCTGAGCCTTTTCCTCGCACCCCCAGTTGCGGGAGAATGTGAAGGAGGAGATGTTGACAGGTCGCGTTCCGCTTGACTTGACAATTTTGTCACCAGCAGGTCTTTCAACCCCAGCAGACCTGTGTCTGCCGGAAAGAGAGATCCAAGGTAGGCTTTAAATCTAGGATCGAGCACGGTGGCCAAAATGTAGTGCTCTGATTTCAACAGATTGACCACCCGTGAATCCTTGTTAAGCGAATTAAGGGCTGCATCCACAAGTCCCACATGCCTAGCGGAATCGCTCCCTTTTAGCTCCTCCTTCAATGCCTCCAGCTTCTTCTGCAAAAGCCTGATGAGGGGAATGACCTGACTCAGGCTGGCAGTGTCTGAACTGACTTCACGTGTGGCAAGTTCAAAGGGCATCAGAACCTTGCACAACGTTGAAATCATTCTCCACTGCACTTGAGACAGGTGCATTCCACCTACTATATCGTGCTCAATTGTATAGGCTTGAATGGCCTTTTGCTGCTCCTCCAACCTCTGAAGCATATAGAGGGTTGAATTCCACCTCGTTACCACTTCTTGCTTCAGATGATGGCAGGGCAGGTTCAGTAGTTTTTGGTGGTGCTCCAGTCTTCTGTACGTGGTGCCTGTACGCCGAAAGTGTCCCGCAATTTTTCTGGCCACCGACAGCATCTCTTGCACGCCCCTGTCGTTTTTTAAAAAATTCTGCACCACCAAATTCAAGGTATGTGCAAAACATGGGACGTGCTGGAATTTGCCCATATTTAATGCACACACAATATTGCTGGCGTTGTCCGATGCCACAAATCCACAGGAGAGTCCAATTGGGGTAAGCCATTCCGCGATGATCTTCCTCAGTTGCCGTAAGAGGTTTTCAGCTGTGTGCGTATTCTGGAAAGCGGTGATACAAAGCGTAGCCTGCCTAGGAAAGAGTTGGCGTTTGCGAGATGCTGCTACTGGTGCCGCCGCTGCTGTTCTTGCGGCGGGAGTCCATACATCTACCCAGTGGGCTGTCACAGTCATATAGTCCTGACCCTGCCCTGCTCCACTTGTCCACATGTCCGTGGTTAAGTGGACATTGGGTACAACTGCATTTTTTAGGACACTGGTGAGTCTTTTTCTGACGTCCGTGTACATTCTCGGTATCGCCTGCCTAGAGAAGTGGAACCTAGATGGTATTTGGTAACGGGGGCACACTGCCTCAATAAATTGTCTAGTTCCCTGTGAACTAACGGCGGATACCGGACGCACGTCTAACACCAACATAGTTGTCAAGGACTCAGTTATCCGCTTTGCAGTAGGATGACTGCTGTGATATTTCATCTTCCTCGCAAAGGACTGTTGAACAGTCAATTGCTTACTGGAAGTAGTACAAGTGGGCTTACGACTTCCCCTCTGGGATGACCATCGACTCCCAGCGGCAACAACAGCAGCGCCAGCAGCAGTAGGCGTTACACGCAAGGATGCATCGGAGGAATCCCAGGCAGGAGAGGACTCGTCAGAATTGCCAGTGACATGGCCTGCAGGACTATTGGCATTCCTGGGGAAGGAGGAAATTGACACTGAGGGAGTTGGTGGGGTGGTTTGCGTGAGCTTGGTTACAAGAGGAAGGGATTTACTGGTCAGTGGACTGCTTCCGCTGTCACCCAAAGTTTTTGAACTTGTCACTGACTTATTATGAATGCGCTGCAGGTGACGTATAAGGGAGGATGTTCCGAGGTGGTTAACGTCCTTACCCCTACTTATTACAGCTTGACAAAGGGAACACACGGCTTGACACCTGTTGTCCGCATTTCTGGTGAAATACCTCCACACCGAAGAGCTGATTTTTTTGGTATTTTCACCTGGCATGTCAACGGCCATATTCCTCCCACGGACAACAGGTGTCTCCCCGGGTGCCTGACTTAAACAAACCACCTCACCATCAGAATCCTCCTGGTCAATTTCCTCCCCAGCGCCAGCAACACCCATATCCTCCTCATCCTGGTGTACTTCAACACTGACATCTTCAATCTGACTATCAGGAACTGGACTGCGGGTGCTCCTTCCAGCACTTGCAGGGGGCGTGCAAATGGTGGAAGGCGCATGCTCTTCACGTCCAGTGTTGGGAAGGTCAGGCATCGCAACCGACACAATTGGACTCTCCTTGTGGATTTGGGATTTCAAAGAACGCACAGTTCTTTGCGGTGCTTTTGCCAGCTTGAGTCTTTTCAGTTTTCTAGCGAGAGGCTGAGTGCTTCCATCCTCATGTGAAGCTGAACCACTAGCCATGAACATAGGCCAGGGCCTCAGCCGTTCCTTGCCACTCCGTGTGGTAAATGGCATATTGGCAAGTTTACGCTTCTCCTCCGACAATTTTATTTTAGGTTTTGGAGTCCTTTTTTTACTGATATTTGGTGTTTTGGTTTTGACATGCTCTGTACTATGCCATTGGGCATCGGCCTTGGCAGACGACGTTGCTGGCATTTCATCGTCTCGGCCATGACTAGTGGCAGCAGCTTCAGCACGAGGTGGAAGTGGATCTTGATCTTTCCCTAATTTTGGAACCTCAACATTTTTGTTCTCCATATTTTAATAGGCACAACTAAAAGGCACCTCAGGTAAACAATGGAGATGGATGGATTGGATACTAGTATACAATTATGGACGGGCTGCCGAGTGCCGACACAGAGGTAGCCACAGCCGTGAACTACCGCACTGTACTGTGTCTGCTGCTAATATAGACTGGTTGATAAAGAGATAGTATACTCGTAACTAGTATGTATGTATAAAGAATGAAAAAAAAACCACGGTTAGGTGGTATATACAATTATGGACGGGCTGCCGAGTGCCGACACAGAGGTAGCCACAGCCGTGAACTACCGCACTGTACTGTGTCTGCTGCTAATATATAGACTGGTTGATAAAGAGATAGTATACTCGTAACTAGTATGTATGTATAAAGAAAGAAAAAAAAACCACGGTTAGGTGGTATATACAATTATGGACGGGCTGCCGAGTGCCGACACAGAGGTAGCCACAGCCGTGAACTACCGCACTGTACTGTGTCTGCTGCTAATATATAGACTGGTTGATAAAGAGATAGTATACTCGTAACTAGTATGTATGTATAAAGAAAGAAAAAAAAACCACGGTTAGGTGGTATATACAATTATGGACGGGCTGCCGAGTGCCGACACAGAGGTAGCCACAGCCGTGAACTACCGCACTGTACTGTGTCTGCTGCTAATATAGACTGGTTGATAAAGAGATAGTATACTCGTAACTAGTATGTATGTATAAAGAATGAAAAAAAAACCACGGTTAGGTGGTATATACAATTATGGACGGGCTGCCGAGTGCCGACACAGAGGTAGCCACAGCCGTGAACTACCGCACTGTACTGTGTCTGCTGCTAATATATAGACTGGTTGATAAAGAGATAGTATACTCGTAACTAGTATGTATGTATAAAGAAAGAAAAAAAAACCACGGTTAGGTGGTATATACAATTATGGACGGGCTGCCGAGTGCCGACACAGAGGTAGCCACAGCCGTGAACTACCGCACTGTACTGTGTCTGCTGCTAATATATAGACTGGTTGATAAAGAGATAGTATACTCGTAACTAGTATGTATGTATAAAGAAAGAAAAAAAAAACACGGTTAGGTGGTATATACAATTATGGACGGGCTGCCGAGTGCCGACACAGAGGTAGCCACAGCCGTGAACTACCGCACTGTACTGTGTCTGCTGCTAATATAGACTGGTTGATAAAGAGATAGTATACTACTAATATTATATACTGGTGGTCAGGTCACTGGTCACTAGTCACACTGGCAGTGGCACTCCTGCAGCAAAAGTGTGCACTGTTTAATTTTAATATAATATTATGTACTCCTGGCTCCTGCTATAACCTATAACTGGCACTGCAGTAGTGCTCCCCAGTCTCCCCCACAATTATAAGCTGTGTGAGCTGAGCAGTCAGACAGATATATAATATATATAGATGATGCAGCACACTGGCCTGAGCCTGAGCAGTGCACACAGATATGGTATGTGACTGACTGAGTCACTGTGTGTATCGCTTTTTTCAGGCAGAGAACGGATATATTAAATAAACTGCACTGTGTGTCTGGTGGTCACTCACTATATAATATATTATGTACTCCTGGCTCCTGCTATAACCTATAACTGGCACTGCAGTAGTGCTCCCCAGTCTCCCCCACAATTATAAGCTGTGTGAGCTGAGCAGTCAGACAGATATATATAATATTATATATAGATAATAGATGATGCAGCACACTGGCCTGAGCCTGAGCAGTGCACACAGATATGGTATGTGACTGAGTCACTGTGTGCTGTGTATCGCTTTTTTCAGGCAGAGAACGGATTATATTATGTACTCCTGGCTCCTGCTATAACCTATAACTGGCACTGCAGTAGTGCTCCCCAGTCTCCCCCACAATTATAAGCTGTGTGAGCTGAGCAGTCAGACAGATATATATAATATTATATATAGATAATAGATGATGCAGCACACTGGCCTGAGCCTGAGCAGTGCACACAGATATGGTATGTGACTGAGTCACTGTGTGCTGTGTATCGCTTTTTTCAGGCAGAGAACGGATTATAAATAAAAGTGGTGGTCACTGGTCACTATCAGCAAAACTCTGCACTGTACACTACTGAGTACTCCTAATGCTCCCCAAAATTAGTAAATCAAGTGTCTCTCTAATCTATTCTAATTCTAAACGGAGAGGACGCCAGCCACGTCCTCTCCCTATCAATCTCAATGCACGTGTGAAAATGGCGGCGACGCGCGGCTCCTTATATAGAATCCGAGTCTCGCGATAGAATCCGAGCCTCGCGAGAATCCGACAGCGTCATGATGACGTTCGGGCGCGCTCGGGTTAACCGAGCAAGGCGGGAAGATCCGAGTCGCTCGGACCCGTGAAAAAAAACATGAAGTTCTGGCGGGTTCGGATTCAGAGAAACCGAACCCGCTCATCTCTAGTTTTCACTATTGTATAGGTTAGTCACCTACAAAGAAACTGAGGTATATATTATCTCAATGTGACATCAGGGAGAGGATCAATACAGGAAAAACCAGATGCTTGCAGTGCACAGGCTCCTCAAGCCCAAAATGACTATATGTATATAAAATAAATAGAATTTTTGGGCGACAAATATACTTCTAGGGACTGTTTATGAACTATGGAGTCAAGTCCAAAACAACTATATGTATATAAATAAATATATGCAATAAATACTAGAGATGAGCGGGTTCGGTTCCTCGGAATCCGAACCCGCCCGAACTTCATTTTTTTTTACACGGGTCCGAGCGACTCGGATCTTCCCGCCTTGCTCGGTTAACCCGAGCGCGCCCGAACGTCATCATCCCGCTGTCGGATTCTCGCGAGGCTCGGATTCTATCGCGAGACTCGGATTCTATATAAGGAGCCGCGCGTCGCCGCCATTTTCACACGTGCATTGAGATTCATAGGGAGAGGACGTGGCTGGCGTCCTCTCCGTTTATAGAGAAGAGAGTGAGACTAGAGTAGAGAGAGACACAGTAGTAATTTTGGGGAGCATTAGGAGGAGTACTACTACTTGCTGAAGTGATAGATAGATAGATAGTGTGACTGTATAATGTATATCTGACTTGTGGGGGAGACACTGACAGTGGGGAGCAGTTAGAGTCTGAGAGCAGGACTCAGGAGTACATATAACGTACAGTGCACACTTTTGCTGCCAGAGTGCCACACTGCCATTGTGACCACACTGACCACCAGTATAATATATATTGTGATTGTCTGCTTAGGAGTACTACTTGCAAGTTGCTGATAGTGTGACCAGTGACCTGACTACCAGTTTAATAATCACCACCAGTTTAATATATATATATATATATATATATATATATAATTGTATATAATATATATATAATATTGATACCACCTACCCGTTTTTTTCTTTTTTTCTTTCTTCTTCTTTATACATACTACTATAGTAGCTTACTGTAGCAGTCTGCGGTGCTGCTGAGCTGACAGTGTCCAGCAGGTCCGTCATCAGTCATTACATAATAAATATATATACCTGTCCGGCTGCAGTACTAGTGATATTATATATATATATATATTGATTTCATCTCATTATCATCCAGTCTATATTAGCAGCAGACACAGTACGGTAGTCCACGGCTGTAGCTACCTCTGTGTCGGCAGTCGCTCGTCCATCCATAATTGTATACCACCTACCCGTGGTTTTTTTTTTTCTTTCTTCTTTATACATACTACTATAGTAGCTTACTGTAGCAGTCTGCGGTCCTGCTGAGCTGACAGTGTCCAGCAGGTGCGTCATCAGTCATTACATAATAAATATATCTACCTGTCCGGCTGCAGTACTAGTGTGATATTATATATATATATATTGATTTCATCTCATTATCATCCAGTCTATATTAGCAGCAGACACAGTACGGTAGTCCACGGCTGTAGCTACCTCTGTGTCGGCAGTCGCTCGTCCATCCATAATTGTATACCACCTACCCGTGGTTTTTTTTTTTTTGTTTCTTCTTTATACATACTACTATAGTAGCTTACTGTAGCAGTCTGCGGTGCTGCTGAGCTGACAGTGTCCAGCAGGTCCGTCATCAGTCATTACATAATAAATATATCTACCTGTCCGGCTGCAGTACTAGTGTGATATTATACATATATATATTGATTTCATCTCATTATCATCCAGTCTATATTAGCAGCAGACACAGTACGGTAGTCCACGGCTGTAGCTACCTCTGTGTCGGCAGTCGCTCGTCCATCCATAATTGTATACCACCTACCCGTGATTTTTTTTTTCTTTCTTCTTTATACATACTACTATAGTAGCTTACTGTAGCAGTCTGCGGTGCTGCTGAGCTGACAGTGTCCAGCAGGTCCGTCATCAGTCATTACATAATAAATATATCTACCTGTCCGGCTGCAGTACTAGTGTGATATTATATATATATATATATATATATATATATTGATTTCATCTCATTATCATCCAGTCTATATTAGCAGCAGACACAGTACGGTAGTCCACGGCTGTAGCTACCTCTGTGTCGGCAGTCGCTCGTCCATCCATAATTGTATACCACCTACCCGTGTTTTTTTTTTCTTTCTTTCTTCTTTATACATACTACTATAGTAGCTTACTGTAGCAGTCTGCGGTGCTGCTGAGCTGACAGTGTCCAGCAGGTGCGTCATCAGTCATTACATAATAAATATATCTACCTGTCCGGCTGCCGTACTAGTGTGATATTATATATATATATATTGATTTCATCTCATTATCATCCAGTCTATATTAGCAGCAGACACAGTACGGTAGTCCACGGCTGTAGCTACCTCTGTGTCGGCAGTCGCTCGTCCATCCATAATTGTATACCACCTACCCGTGGTTTTTTTTTCTTTCTTCTTTATACATACTACTATAGTAGCTTACTGCAGCAGTCTGCGGTGCTGCTGAGCTGACAGTGTCCAGCAGGTCCGTCATCAGTCATTACATAATAAATATATCTACCTGTCCGGCTGCAGTACTAGTGTGATATTATATATATATATATTGATTTCATCTCATTATCATCCAGTCTATATTAGCAGCAGACACAGTACGGTAGTCCACGGCTGTAGCTACCTCTGTGTCGGCAGTCGCTCGTCCATCCATAATTGTATACCACCTACCCGTGGTTTTTTTTTTCTTTCTTCTTTATACATACTACTATAGTAGCTTACTGTAGCAGTCTGCGGTGCTGCTGAGCTGACAGTGTCCAGCAGGTCCGTCATCAGTCATTACATAATAAATATATCTACCTGTCCGGCTAAAGTACTAGTGTGATATTATATATATATATATTGATTTCATCTCATTATCATCCAGTCTATATTAGCAGCAGACACAGTACGGTAGTCCACGGCTGTAGCTACCTCTGTGTCGGCAGTCGCTCGTCCATCCATAATTGTATACCACCTACCCGTGTTTTTTTTTTTTCTTTCTTCTTTATACATACTACTATAGTAGCTTACTGTAGCAGTCTGCGGTGCTGCTGAGCTGACAGTGTCCAGCAGGTCCGTCATCAGTCATTACATAATAAATATATCTACCTGTCCGGCTGCAGTACTAGTGTGATATTATATATATATATATATATTGATTTCATCTCATTATCATCCAGTCTATATTAGCAGCAGACACAGTACGGTAGTCCACGGCTGTAGCTACCTCTGTGTCGGCAGTCGCTCGTCCATCCATAATTGTATACCACCTACCCGTGGTTTTTTTTTTCTTTCTTCTTTATACATACTACTATAGTAGCTTACTGTAGCAGTCTGCGGTGCTGCTGAGCTGACAGTGTCCAGCAGGTCCGTCATCAGTCATTACATAATAAATATATATACCTGTCCGGCTGCAGTACTAGTGATATTATATATATATATATTGATTTCATCTCATTATCATCCAGTCTATATTAGCAGCAGACACAGTACGGTAGTCCACGGCTGTAGCTACCTCTGTGTCGGCAGTCGCTCGTCCATCCATAAGTATACTAGAATCCATCCATCTCCATTGTTTACCTGAGGTGCCTTTTAGTTGTGCCTATTAAAATATGGAGAACAAAAATGTTGAGGTTCCAAAATTAGGGAAAGATCAAGATCCACTTCCACCTCGTGCTGAAGCTGCTGCCACTAGTCATGGCCGAGACGATGAAATGCCAGCAACGTCGTCTGCCAAGGCCGATGCCCAATGTCATAGTACAGAGCATGTAAAATCCAAAACACCAAATATCAGTAAAAAAAGGACTCCAAAATCTAAAATAAAATTGTCGGAGGAGAAGCGTAAACTTGCCAATATGCCATTTACCACACGGAGTGGCAAGGAACGGCTGAGGCCCTGGCCTATGTTCATGGCTAGTGGTTCAGCTTCACATGAGGATGGAAGCACTCAGCCTCTCGCTAGAAAAATGAAAAGACTCAAGCTGGCAAAAGCACCGCAAAGAACTGTGCGTTCTTCGAAATCCCAAATCCACAAGGAGAGTCCAATTGTGTCGGTTGCGATGCCTGACCTTCCCAACACTGGACGTGAAGAGCATGCGCCTTCCACCATTTGCACGCCCCCTGCAAGTGCTGGAAGGAGCACCCGCAGTCCAGTTCCTGATAGTCAGATTGAAGATGTCAGTGTTGAAGTACACCAGGATGAGGAGGATATGGGTGTTGCTGGCGCTGGGGAGGAAATTGACAAGGAGGATTCTGATGGTGAGGTGGTTTGTTTAAGTCAGGCACCCGGGGAGACACCTGTTGTCCGTGGGAGGAATATGGCCGTTGACATGCCTGGTGAAAATACCAAAAAAATCAGCTCTTCGGTGTGGAAGTATTTCAACAGAAATGCGGACAACATTTGTCAAGCCGTGTGTTGCCTTTGTCAAGCTGTAATAAGTAGGGGTAAGGACGTTAACCACCTCGGAACATCCTCCCTTATACGTCACCTGCAGCGCATTCATAATAAGTCAGTGACAAGTTCAAAAACTTTGGGCGACAGCGGAAGCAGTCCACTGACCAGTAAATCCCTTCCTCTTGTAACCAAGCTCACGCAAACCACCCCACCAACTCCCTCAGTGTCAATTTCCTCCTTCCCCAGGAATGCCAATAGTCCTGCAGGCCATGTCACTGGCAATTCTGACGATTCCTCTCCTGCCTGGGATTCCTCCGATGCATCCTTGCGTGTAACGCCTACTGCTGCTGGCGCTGCTGTTGTTGCTGCTGGGAGTCGATGGTCATCCCAGAGGGGAAATCGTAAGACCACTTTTACTACTTCCACCAAGCAAATGACTGTCCAACAGTCCTTTGCGAGGAAGATGAAATATCACAGCAGTCATCCTGCTGCAAAGCGGATAACTGAGGCCTTGGCATCCTGGGTGGTGAGAAACGTGGTTCCGGTATCCATCATTACTGCAGAGCCAACTAGAGACTTGTTGGAGGTACTGTGTCCCCGGTACCAAATACCATCTAGGTTTCATTTCTCTAGGCAGGCGATACCGAAAATGTACACAGACCTCAGAAAAAGAGTCACCAGTGTCCTAAAAAATGCAGCTGTACCCAATGTCCACTTAACCACGGACATGTGGACAAGTGGAGCAAGGCAGGGTCAGGACTATATGACTGTGACAGCCCACTGGGTAGATGTATGGACTCCCGCCGCAAGAACAGCAGCGGCGGCACCAGTAGCAGCATCTCGCAAACGCCAACTCTTTCCTAGGCAGGCTACGCTTTGTATCACCGGTTTCCAGAATACGCACACAGCTGAAAACCTCTTACGGCAACTGAGGAAGATCATCGCGGAATGGCTTACCCCAATTGGACTCTCCTGTGGATTTGTGGCATCGGACAACGCCAGCAATATTGTGTGTGCATTAAATCTGGGCAAATTCCAGCACTTCCCATGTTTTGCACATACCTTGAATTTGGTGGTGCAGAATTTTTTAAAAATCGACAGGGGCGTGCAAGAGATGCTGTCGGTGGCCAGAAGAATTGCGGGACACTTTCGGCGTACAGGCACCACGTACAGAAGACTGGAGCAACACCAAAAACGCCTGAACCTGCCCTGCCATCATCTGAAGCAAGAAGTGGTAACGAGGTGGAATTCAACCCTATATATGCTTCAGAGGTTGGAGGAGCAGCAAAAGGCCATTCAAGCCTATACAATTCAGCACGATATAGGAGGTGGAATGCACCTGTCTCAAGCGCAGTGGAGAATGATTTCAACGTTGTGCAAGGTTCTGCTGCCCTTTGAACTTGCCACACGTGAAGTCAGTTCAGACACTGCCAGCCTGAGTCAGGTCATTCCCCTCATCAGGCTTTTGCAGAAGAAGCTGGAGACATTGAAGGAGGAGCTAACACGGAGCGATTCCGCTAGGCATGTGGGACTTGTGGATGGAGCCCTTAATTCGCTTAACAAGGATTCACGGGTGGTCAATCTGTTGAAATCAGAGCACTACATTTTGGCCACCGTGCTCGATCCTAGATTTAAAACCTACCTTGGATCTCTCTTTCCGGCAGACACAAGTCTGCTGGGGTTCAAAGACCTGCTGGTGAGAAAATTGTCAAGTCAAGCGGAACGCGACCTGTCAACATCTCCTCCTTCACATTCTCCCGCAATTGGGGGTGCGAGGAAAAGGCTCAGAATTCCGAGCCCACCCGCTGGCGGTGATGCAGGGCAGTCTGGAGCGACTGCTGATGCTGACATCTGGTCCGGACTGAAGGACCTGTCAACGATTACGGACATGTCGTCTACTGTCACTGCATATGATTCTCTCCCCATTGAAAGAATGGTGGAGAATTATATGAGTGACCGCATCCAAGTAGGCACGTCACACAGTCCGTACTTATACTGGCAGGAAAAAGAGGCAATTTGGAGGCCCTTGCACAAACTGGCTTTATTCTACCTAAGTTGCCCTCCCACAAGTGTGTACTCCGAAAGAGTGTTTAGTGCCGCCGCTCACCTTGTCAGCAATCGGCGTACGAGGTTACTTCCAGAAAATGTGGAGAAGATGATGTTCATTAAAATGAATTATAATCAATTCCTCCGTGGAGACATTGACCAGCAGCAATTGCCTCCACAAAGTACACAGGGAGCTGAGATGGTGGATTCCAGTGGGGACGAATTGATAATCTGTGAGGAGGGGGATGTACACGGTGATATATCGGAGGATGATGATGAGGTGGACATCTTGCCTCTGTAGAGCCAGTTTGTGCAAGGAGAGATTAATTGCTTCTTTTTTGGTGGGGGTCCAAACCAACCCGTCATTTCAGTCACAGTCGTGTGGCAGACCCTGTCACTGAAATGATGGGTTGGTTAAAGTGTGCATGTCCTGTTTATACAACATAAGGGTGGGTGGGAGGGCCCAAGGACAATTCCATCTTGCACCTCTTTTTTCTTTAATTTTTCTTTGCGTCATGTGCTGTTTGGGGAGTGTTTTTTGGAAGGGCCATCCTGCGTGACACTGCAGTGCCACTCCTAGATGGGCCAGGTGTTTGTGTCGGCCACTAGGGTCGCTTATCTTACTCACACAGCTACCTCATTGCGCCTCTTTTTTTCTTTGCGTCATGTGCTGTTTGGGGAGTGTTTTTTGGAAGGGCCATCCTGCGTGACACTGCAGTGCCACTCCTAGATGGGCCCGGTGTTTGTGTCGGCCACTAGGGTCGCTTATCTTACTCACACAGCTACCTCATTGCGCCTCTTTTTTTCTTTGCGTCATGTGCTGTTTGGGGAGTGTTTTTTGGAAGGGCCATCCTGCGTGACACTGCAGTGCCACTCCTAGATGGGCCAGGTGTTTGTGTCGGCCACTAGGGTCGCTTAGCTCACTCACACAGCTACCTCATTGCGCCTCTTTTTTTCTTTGCGTCATGTGCTGTTTGGGGAGTGTTTTTTGGAAGGGCCATCCTGCGTGACACTGCAGTGCCACTCCTAGATGGGCCCGGTGTTTGTGTCGGCCACTAGGGTCGCTTATCTTACTCACACAGCTACCTCATTGCGCCTCTTTTTTTCTTTGCGTCATGTGCTGTTTGGGGAGTGTTTTTTGGAAGGGCCATCCTGCGTGACACTGCAGTGCCACTCCTACGGCCTCCTCCACGTCTTCTGATGTACTGGCCTGTCTCCTGGTAGCGCCTCCATGCTCTGGACACTACGCTGACAGACACAGCAAACCTTCTTGCCACAGCTCGCATTGATGTGCCATCCTGGATGAGCTGCACTACCTGAGCCACTTGTGTGGGTTGTAGACTCCGTCTCATGCTACCACTAGAGTGAAAGCACCGCCAGCTTTCAATAGTGACCAAAACATCAGCCAGAAAGCATAGGAGCTGAGAAGTGGTCTGTGGTCACCACCTGCAGAACAACTCCTTTATTGGGGGGGGTCTTGCTAATTGCCTATAATTTCCAACTGTTGTTTATTCCATTTGCACAACAGCATGTGAAATTGATTGTCAATGTCATTTTTTTGAGCAGTGTAGATGTGCAAAGAAGCAAAACAAGCATTTGGTGGAGTTTGTGTGATTTTATTCACTTCCTCTGTCCTCCCACGTATGCGCTAAGAAAATGGCAGAGAAGTTTATATTTCCTTTCCTGACTTTTGGACTGGGTGATAAAAAAGAATGTTCAGGATTCTTGTTTCTTCCTTTAACATTTTCAAAAAGCAATTACTGGACTAAATTTAGCCTGATGTGAAAACACAGCAGAGAAAGTCAGTTGTGGGCAAATCTGATGATGCATACCGTCTTAATGCTTTCTCGCAGCATGCTGAGCACCTGTTCTGCAGATGTTGTCCTATTATGGCAGAGTCCATTTAAAGTATAATTCTATCTCTAAATAATATCTCTTTGAAACAGAATATTTGCCCCAAATGGATGTCTGTATTCTGGTTTTATCATGGTGACCCCAGGAATACAATTTGCAGGAGCTCTTGTGATTTCTCAAATTTATGCTTTTTTATCTTTCCAAAATAAGGTTCTAGTGAGGGGTAGGGGGCAAAGGGCCTGATTCAGCTATGTACAGAATTGCACAGCCATGGGGAAGCGGCTGTGCAATACTGTACACAGTGTCGGACTGGGGCATGAAGGGCCCACGAGGGGGATGCTGTTGTAGGAGCCCATGATTAAGGTTGTGGCCAGGTACCACTGGGGCGTGGCTAGCCACCACAGATGTTTGGCTAACCATTACAGAGTACATGTTCTGTTCCCCTTGGTAAATAATATATAATAAACCATATTCTTGTGAAGTATAATGTAACATATGTATAATATATAATTCAAGTGCTCTAGGATAGTCTGGAACCTGATCCCTAGAGGAGGAGGAGGGCCCACAGGCAGTAGGGCCCACCGGTGGTTTCCCTTGTTCCCTGGTGGGCCAATCTGACCTTGACTGTACAACTAATATGTTAATGCAGCAGGAGGGGCTTGTAGCAAAAATATGCCTCCTGCATGCATTTGCAATCTGAATGGGGTTGGGTATGGCTTACTGGCGCTGGGGATTCTGGCGGTCAGCATACCGACAGCAGAATGCCGGTGGGGGGGCGAGTGTAATGAACCCCCTTTCGGGCTCGCTGCGCACGCTACACTGTGGTCTCGGTGGTGAGCAGTTTCTATTCCCACTCTATGGGTTTTGTGGACACCCATGAGTGCGAATAGTTCCTGCTAGTCAGCATGCCGACTGCCGGGATTTAGAGGGGAGCGGGATGTAGCCATCGGTATTGTGATCGCCGGTTTCCTGACTGCCAGTCACATAACTACATCCCCTCTGAATGCTGTATCACCAGATCACTAATGTGACCTTTGGGCGCGATGGTCACAGCCCACAGGATGCCAGCCAATCTCTGTTTTTTTAAAGGGGCAATCACTTATAAAGCAAAACCATTATTGTAAGTGATTACCCCTTTAAAAAAATGGCCGAGATAGGTTGGCATCCTGCACTTTTGGTGATCTTGGATTCCATGATATCCCGCCGTATATTGGAGGAAGTCCAGTCCCCAGTTTTTCATCCATCCTTCTGTTATATCGCCAGTTGCCTGACACCAGCTGTGATAGTACAACATGTCTGGCCAGAATAAGTACTCCAGTAATGTTAATAATTAAAAACCCCTTTTACTTGTTTGCAGCTCACGAAAAAACACCCCAGAACGTCAAACAATCAATTAGGTGCAGGGTTTGCAGCGTGGGGAAAAGATCCAGGTTTCACGGCTGGAGCTATTCAATAAAACTGCCTTTTATCGGAGCAGTAAACCCTGGATTAACATGTGCTAACCCATTGATTCCACGTAAAATGCTGAATTAATGGGCTGACCCACGCGTTTAACCCCAGAGGGAACCTTTTATCGCAGACTTTTCCTCGCAACTCCTGAAGCTGTGAGGAAGAGTCCCCTCTATGGTTTAATGCATGGGGTGGTCCCCCCTGATTGACTCGTCAATGCGGGTAATTGGCCGCGGGGTTTATATACTGCGGCTTATTGTATTCTCCCCGTACAATTGCACTTGATCTTGATATATACAACCCAGTAATATTACTATATTTAATTTGATTGTGTTTACATTTTCCTGTAACAGTGAGTTTACAGGAATGGACATACATACAATATTATTAATCTTATTATTAATAATAATAATAATAATAATAATAATAATTTATAATAAGTGGAAATCTTCTGTCATCTATAAATGATTAACACTCAGATGATTATAATATTATAAACTACAATTGATTATAATAATTAATATGACTGTTTCCTCTAATGATATTGATACTATTTTGAGAGAAAGGCTAGTTAGTGATGTTTACATGGTCACCGATTAATTTTTGATTTGGTTTAAATTTTTCTTTTCAGAGAGTCATTTTCAACATTGTCAACTTCAGCAAAACAAAAAGCCTGTACAGAGATGGGATGTCCCCAGTCGTGAAGTCTACAAGTCGACCAAAATGGTAAGCCACACATTCCTCACCAATTTCAGTATAACATCTGTTAATGCTATGAAGTGACATCATGATGCTGCTTTTGTGTCTTAAACCTGAGGAATACAGTTACACTATACATGAGTCCTCATAAAATGTGACTTCGGTCCCGTCAATGGGCCTAATTCAGACCTGATCGTAGATGTGGTTCTCCCGGAGACTCGCTCAGCAGCCAGTCACTATTGTTAGCGCCGGTGTCCCAACGCGCTGCATTACAGGGAAGAAGATGCACTCAATAAACTACAGCTCCCAGCAGGCCTTAGCGCCAAAATGCTTAGGCGCTAAGGGCTGCTGGGAGCTGTAGTTTATTTAGTGCGTCTACTTACCTGTAATGCGGCGCGTTGGGACACCGGCGCTAACAATAGTGACTGGCTGGCAGAACTGACTGACTCGCTGAAGCAATGTAAAAGGTCACTGGACACCTACTGCACTGCACAGCACGGTCACCTTTTACATTGATTTAGCGTCCAGACATGACCCACTGCGATATCACTCACTCTATCCGTTATATTAGCCATCTCGGGGCTTCCAGGCCGGCAGCCCAGGTGCTGTGTTGTGGAGTCAGGACCTCTGGGGATCTGGGCGCGGCTGTGGCGGGGAGGCACTCCAGGGGACAGGCGGACATAGGTCACTGCAGTAAAAGGATCCCCCCCCCCCCCTATCTACAGCGCAGTGACTTGCTGCAGATGCAGTGACATACCCTCTAGCTGTACATTTTTGGCAGGTACAGGACCTTTTTTTATGGTCTGTACAGATTTTAGCTCTCCAAACTTCCATTGAAAGTATAGGAAAAGGGTTGTGACCACGCCACTTTACCTGTGGCCACGCCCCTTTTCGAATTTGTACCGATTTTTATGTGTAAATTGTGGAGGGTATGTTGCTGCAGATGCAGTGGGCCTATTTTGGGGTGTGGACCTGGAGCTGCAGCTCCATAATTAATTGTTAATCCTACTCTGGGAACACACAGTAGCCAAAGGGCTGAGCCTCCCATTGTGTGGGAGGGCGTTTCTCGCCCAATCAGCTGTGGACTGGGTGTGATAGACCTGCTGCTAACCCAATGAGAGCTCCTAGCCACGCCCAGCGTTGTAGACACAGTCACTCTGGGCTATTATATAAGAGATAAGGAAGCTTTATAGTTTCTATTAATAAACAAGTACAGATACAAATGAGACAGGTAGGATGGCATGTGAATGTTATGAACTTCTTAGATGTTAGAACATGGCATTCAAGTTGCGGTGTCTGAAAGGTATGGTATCGGGATCCCAGCGTTTGGGATGCCAGCGGTCTGAATATCGACAACGGCATCCTGATGCGCATAATCCCAACACCTGGTAGGTAAGTAGTGTAACACTCTCCATCCCCCCCCCAACCCTAACCCTCCCTCCCTTCAGCCTGACCTTAACCCTCACGCCCCTGCAGCCTAACCCTAACCCTCCCCAGTGGTGCCTAACCCCAACCGTCCCTTCCAACAGCCTGACCCTAACTGTTCCCCCCTTAGTGCCTAATCCTAACCCCTTTTTCTAGTGCCTAACCCCCCCTCCTGCAGCCTGACCCTAACCCTCTACCCGCAGCCTAAACCTATCCCTCCCCCTCCCCCCCGCACGATTGCGATGCCGGCAGTTTGGATTCTGCCGCTGGTGTTGTGATCCACGATGGATCCCGGCATAGGTCTTCTGACCAGTGTTGCCGTTAGTATGCTGACCGGATCCTGTCTGAAAGCATAAATTATATACATGAGGTTAAGCTATTATTATTAAACAGACATTTGTTTCAAGCTTTTTCAACTACTTCATAACTACCTCTTAAGCTTGTAATATTTTAGGATGTTGATACTATTAATACCCCTTTTACACGGGTGGTCTTCTGTATGCCGAATGTCGGGATCCCGGCGCACAGTATACCGGCGCCGGAATCCCAACACCCGGCATACCGACAACTATTCTCCCTCGTGGGGGTCCACGACCCCCCTGGAGGGAGAATAAAATAGTGTGGCGCGCTAGCGAGCCCGTAAGGGGCTCCTTTGCGCTTGCCACGCTGTTGGTATTCCGGCGGTTAGGCTCCCGGCGCCGGTATGCTGGTCGCCGGGAGCCCGAGCGCCGGCATACCGTACTACACCCCTTTTACACCGCCAGCATATAACACGGGTTATTGCACATGAACGTGCATAACCCGTGTTGTTGCTTGGTGTAAAAGGGTCGAGTGACCCGGTATTCAACCTCGGGTAGTTTGCAGGGTTGAACACGGGTTCAGCCCGGCAAACTGTTCTGTGTAAACGGGAGCTGGGTCACATCGACCCGGCTTCCTGTTCACAGTGATGTATGGGTGGCGATTGAAGATCATATCTCACGTCACATCTCCAAGCACTGCCCCCACCGAGTCAGCAGCAACGTCACCGACCCGGTAATATGCCGGGTTGGTAAGTGCGGTGGGGAAAGGGGTCTGAGGTGGGTCGCAGCCGGGTAGCATCCGTGTCAGGCTCCCGGCTGCGACCTGCCGTATTTGGTATAAAAGCGGTATTTTTCTCTATATTTAACCTAAGTGTTTAATTTAAGTGTCTTACATGCAACTTTTTCAAGATGTGTATTCTGTATATATTTCACAAACCACATATACAGTACCTATTGCCGTTTTCATCATCCTGCTGACTTATTCAATCTGTCTCATGCTTTCAAATGATATTGTAACTTTAAACTAAATATGATTTCTCTAAAGCTGACACCTCCCCCTTTTTAACGTTTAGTCGATTTTGACAATCTCATTCCTGAATGCTGTGCGCGTCTACGATTAATACTGACATAGAATATTCAATCAATATGTTCTTTAGGCCATTCCGAGTGTTCTGCCTACTGCAATAATATAAAAACCTTTATTATGCATCTTCTCTAAACAACTCAACCATAATCTAAGCACTATAAAATGTATAAATATAAACACCATTGTTATACTTACTGTATATCTACAAATAATCCTACAAAGTTAACACTTCCATGTGCTTTAATTTTGTTGATAGGAACGTTATTTTCCCTACAGTATCTCAATTTAGATGGATATTGTGTTCATAATTATTATTTACACAGGCAACAATAACAACAGCAACAAACTTATACCCCTTTTACACCGCCGGCATCTAACACGGGTTATTACACATGAGCGTGCATAATCCGTGTTGCTGTGCAATGTAAATGGGCCAAGTTGGAATAATCAACCCGGCAAGCTGTACTGTGTAAACGGGAAGCCGGGTCGCATCGATCCGGCTCCCGTTCGCAGCATTCTTGCCGGGGCGTGACCGGCTGCATGATGGGCCGTCCGAGGGGGCGTTATGACAGGGAAGTGGGCAGAGAGGGGGGCATGACATCACGATCATGTCATCGCGGCTCTGCCCCCCGCTGTACAGTGCAGAGAAACTAGGCACTGTATAGCGGGGGCGAATCACGTCATCGGATCCCCTCGGCCGCCCACTTGTTCTCTGCTGTGGGTGGCTGAGGGAAGGGGAGTGGAGGGCCTGACAGGGAAAACGGGAGGCTTGCCCACCCTTCTGGGGGGCCGGGAGGGCCACACGATTTTCGAGAGCCTCCCGCCCATTCCAGGAGGGTAGGCAAGTATGGTACACAGTGTATGTACTGGCAGCGCTTGGAGAACATGTGATCTTCAAGCACCACCTCCACCGTGTCACCAGGAACGTCGCCAACCTGGTAATATGCCGGGTTGGAATCTGCAGTGGGAAAAGGACCTGAGGCGGGTCGCGCCCAGGGAGCACCCATGTTACGCTCCGGGAGCGACCCACCTCAGTTGGTATAAAGGAGGTATAAATAACATATACCCTCCCAATTTCCATAGCTTTTGGAACCACAGTCTTCAACAGTTTTATTTTATCTCAGAAAATAGTACAGCTTCAGCGGATGTTCTGAAATCATGATTTAGCTCAAAATAAAGAAATACTTGGGAGAAAACTTGTACTCAGGAATATTTTTCTTATTAAATTGTTGATGGCAATTAGCACAGGGTTTCCTATAGAACTTAGTAAATTCATTCTACAACAATATGAATCAGTGTCATTTCTCACCATACAAACAAAAAAATGAAAACAGGACTCTACCTGTGACCTGCAACAGGGAGACGAACACACCGCCACTGGTTGAAGCCTAGGAGCCAGATGCAGGGTAAACCGGTTACTCTGCATGCACCATAGCAACACCTGCGGCTCCTCCTCACTGGTTGCGGTATGCTCCACCTTCCTTATTTCTCTTATCTGTTTTAAAGAGTGCCATCTCTTTTATTTAAAAGGATTTGTAAGAATGTAATATATGTGTTTGTGACTTTGTGTGATTGTTGTGAGTCTGAGAAGGGGGCCCGGGGCTGGCTGTCATACAAAGGAAAGGACTGGAGGAGGACACACAGGGCCTCTATGACGCACTGGCATACATACTCTATACTGAAACTCATCCACTGATGTCTGATCACAATTTTCTAAACATTGCTTTCACTTTATAGAAGGTCAAAGGTGCACAACTCACCATAATATGTTGTCAGGGCCATTACTGTGTGGGGCATAATATGGTGCAAGGGGTATAAAATGGTGTTGCTTTGTGTCTGTATAGAATTTTTTTTTTTATAAATATTTTTATTTAACTTTTTTCTCTTATGTCCTAGAGGATGCTGGGGTCTAGATTAGTACCATGGGGTATAGACGGGTCCACCAGAAGCCATTGGCACTTTAAGAGTTTGAGAGTATGGTATGGCTCCTCCCTCTATGCCCCTCTTACCAGACTCAGTTTAGAAAATGTGCCCGGAGGAGCCGGTCACAGCTAGGGGAGCTCTCCAGAAATTCCTTAGTAAAGTTTAGTTTTAGAGTTTATTATTTAATTTTACAGGGAGGCTGCTGGCAACAGCCTCCCTGCATCGAGGGACTAAGGGGGGAGCAGTGTCCGCCCTGCGGGGTCTGAGCCACTGTCTCCGCTGACTGGACACTGAGCTCCAGAGGGGATAGATAGTTCCCTGCCTCAGGGCATCACTCACCCCAGCAGCATGCCGCCACCCCCTTACGGAGCTGAAGATTGTGGCGAGTGAGTCACCGACCCCACTAGCAAACGGGGGGCCGGTGTGAAGATGGCGGCATCAGGGCAGGAGCGCAGTATTAACTGCGCTCCGGATGCTCAGCGGTACATAGTGCGGCGCTGTGAAGGGCGCCCTGAGCCAGTGCCTATACCCTACACTTGTTACACAGCCTGTCGGGGTCCCCGGATCGCAGCCAGCATAAATCCTCAGGCCAGTATAATCCTGTGAAGAGCGGGAAGACAGTGCCATTTTGGGGACGGAGCTTCTCCTCAGACCGGACCCAGCAGCATTTCAGCGCCTTTTTCCTGCCTGCACAGCGCTGTCAGTGAAGAGCAAGTCCCTCCACAGCAACTCCAGCTATCTATCACAGTACCAGGGGGTTGTAGAAGGGGGAGGAGGTTGCAAAACGACTGTGTAACCTTTTAAGGTGCATAGTCAGCGCTGATAGGGGGTCTCCCTTTATACTAAAAGCACTGTGTATGGGTTGGCTCCAATCTCTGTGTCTCTCTTGCCATTCTTGGGGGTGAAACTCTGTCTGCCCTCCCCTGTGTGTGTGTGGAGTGTCTGTGGTCTCCATTAAGCAATGTCCAGGGACTCTGTGTCATATGCTGCAGAGGATATGTCCTCTCAGGATGATCCCATTCCATGTAATCAGGATTGCACTGTTTAGCACTGGTTCCATCAAGGGAGCCTGAGTGGTTATCCTCTATCAAATCTATGATTTCTCAGATTTCAAATAGGGTTGCACAAAATGAATCTGCAACTCAGGCTTTACAGAACTCTATGGCAGTCTGGCCCAGTACTGGTACATCAGGGCTCCCCGCTGTATATTCACATAAACGTGTTCTTGCTCAGATCATACAGGATGATACCCATACTGATTCTGATACTGCAGACGGTGATGGGGATGTGTTGCGGGGGCAGCATCTCTTGCAAAAGGGGTGCAGTTGATGATAGTGGCTATTAGGGATGTTGCTGATACAACTCCCGAGCAGGTTGAGGAGGCTTACTTCGCTGAAAATAAGAAAGCCTCGCTAACTTTCTCTATGTCAAAGGAATTAAATGCTATATTTGAAAAGGCTTGGGAAAACCCGGATAAAAAATTCCAGATACCTAAAAGGGTTCTGGTAGCATTTCTTTTCCCGGTAGAGGATAGGAAAAAATGGGAAAACCCGCCTATTGTTGACGCATCAGTATCCAGACTCTCAAAAAAGGTGGTTTTACCTGTTCCAGGATCTACCGCCTTGAAAGAGCCGGCTGATCGTAAAATTTATAATACGCTCAAATCCATGTACACGGCTTCTGGAGCGATCCTACGTCCCACTATTGCCAGTACTTGGATTGCCAAAGCTATAGCAAAGTGGTCAGGCACGTTACTTGAGGACTTGGATACTATGGAGAAATGTGATGTTGAATTGTTTTTACATAACATTCAGGATTCGGCAGGATTTCTGTTAGAATCCATGAAAGACCTGGGTTCCATGGCTGTGGGGATTTCCTCCATGTCGGTATTAGCTCGACGAGGACTGTGGTTGCGCCAGTGGTCTGCCGACGCAGAATCCAGGAGAAGTGTGGAGACCCTACTCTACACAGGTCAAGCTCTCTTTGGGGAAGCGTTAGATGCGTTGATATCCACGGCTACGGCTGGTAAGTCACCCTTTCTTCCCTCAGCTACACCTGCTCCGAAGAAACCCTTTTCTTCAGTTACATCACAGCCCTTTTGGTCTAACAAGCCCAAAAAGACCAAGCAATCCAACACCTTCTTTCGGAGAGGTCAGCGCAAGTTCAACAAACCTGCGGCTTCAGGTTCCCAGGAACAGAAACCTGCTTCAGGTACACCAAAGTCCGCCGCATGACGGTGGACTGCACGCCCCGGAGGTGGGGCCGGTAGGAGCAAGACTCAGACATTTGAGTCATGTCTGGGTGTCCTCTGGCCTGGACCCCTGGGTGCAAGAATTTGTGTCCCAGGGGTACTGGCTGGAATTTCAAAATCTACCTCATCACCGATTTTTCAGATCAGGATTGCCAGCTCTGCTGGCAGACAGGACTGTCCTGCAAGAAGCCGTCCAGAAGTTGGTGGAGGCACAGTTTATTGTACCAGTATCTCCTCATATGCAAAACAAAGGTTACTATACGAACCTTTTCGTGGTACCGAAACCGAATGGTTCGGTCGGGCCCATTCTGAACTTAAAATCACTAAACCCATTTCTGAGGGAGTTCAAGTTCAAAATGGAGTCTCTAAGGGCAGTGATATCAGGTCTGGAGGAGGGGTACTTCCTAGTATCCCTGGATATCAAGGATGCGTACCTCCACATTCCGATCTGGCTGCAGCATCAAGCTTATCTTCGATTCGCATTCTTGGACTGTAACTTTCAGTTCCAGGCCCTCCCATTCGGCTCTCCACAGCACCGAGGGTATTCACCAAGGTGATGGCGGAAATGATGATTCTCCTCCGCAGACAGGGGGTGAACATAATTCCGTATCTGGATGATCTGCTGATGAAGGCATCGTCCAAGGAGAAGCTGTTACGGCCCATAACACTCACGACCCAGCTTCTCAGGGAACATGATTGGATCCTTAATCTTCCAAAATCACTATTGGAACCAACCAGGAGGTTTTCCTCTCTGGAAATGATCCTCGACACAGAGGTGCAAAGGATGTTTCTCCCAGAGGAAAAGGCGTTGGTGATTCAAACGATGGTCTGGGTTGTCCTGAAGCCAGCCCGGGTGTCAGTTCATCTGTGCATTCGCCTTCTGGGGAAGATGGTGGCCTCTTACGAGGCTCTGCAGTATGGGAGGTTTCACGCTCGGTCCGTCCATCTGGATCTCCTGGACAAGTGGTCGGGATCCCATCTACATCTACACATGAGAATACGTCTGTCGCCAAAGGCCAGGATCTCACTCCTCTGGTGGCTGCAATTTCCTCACCTTATGGAGGGCTGCAGGTTTGGGATTCAGGACTGTATCCTTCTAACCACGGATGCAAGTCTCCGGGGCTGGGGCGCAGTCACTCAAGGGGAAACCTTCCAAGGTAGGTGGTCAAGTCTGGAAGCCGGCCTGCCGATAAACATTCTGGAACTAAGAGCCATCTACAACGGTCTTTTCCAAGCAGCCCATCTTCTGAGAAATTGGGCCAATCAGGTGCAGTCGGACAATGTGACAATGGTGGCTTACATAAACCGACAGGGCGGAACGAAGAGCAGAGCTGCAATGGCAGAGATAACAAGAATCATCCTCTAGGCAGAAAAGCACGCATTGGCGCTGTCAGCAATCTTCATTCCGGGAGTAGACAACTGGGAAGCGGACTTCCTCAGCAGACACGATCTCCATCCAGGTGAGTGGGGCCTCCATCCAGAGGTGTTCAAGGAAGTAACAGATCTTTGGGCCGTACCCCAGATCAACATGATGGCCTCTTGTCTCAACAAGAAGCTTTGGCGGTATTGTTCCAGGTCGAGGGACCCGCAAGCAGTGGCGGTGGACGCCCCAGTGACTCCGTGGGTGTTCCAGTCGGTGTACGTGTTTCCTCCACTTCCACTCATCCCAAGAGTTCTAAAGCTCATAAGGAGAACAAGGGTTCAAGCGATCCTCATTGCTCCGGACTGGCCAAGAAGGGCTTGGTACGCGGATCTTCTGGATCTACTGCAAGACGAGCCGAGGCCTCTTCCTCTTCGGGAGGACCTGCTGCAGCAGGGGCCATTCGCCTATCAAGACTTACCGCGGCTACATTTGACGGCATGGAGGTTGAATGCCTGGTACTAGCTTGGAACAGTATTCCGAACAAGGTTATTCCTACCCTGATACAGGCTAGGAAAGGAGTAACGTCTAAACGTTACCATCGAATTTGGAAAAAATATGTATCTTGGTGTGTGTCCAAGAAATTTCCTGCGGTGGAGTTTCAACTGAGACGGTTTCTCCTCTTCCTACAAGCTGGTGTGGCTATGGGCCTGAGGTTGGGATCTGTGAAGGTCCAGATTTCGGCCCTATCCATTTTCTTCCATAGACAATTGGCTGTCCTCCCTGAGGTTCAGACCTTTTTGAAGGGAGTTCTGCACATCCAACCTCCCTTTGTACCACCTACGGCACCTTGGGACCTTAACGTGGTGTTGCAGTTCCTCCAATCGGACTGGTTCGAGCCTCTACAGGAGGTTGAGGTAAAGTTTCTTACGTGGAAGGCTGTCACTTTGTTGGTTTAGCTTCTACTAACGTGTGTCGGAGTTGGGGGCTTTGTCCTGTAAAAGCCCATACTTGATCTTCCACGAAGATAGAGCTGAGCTCCGGACACGTCAGCAGTTTCTTTCGAAGGTTGTGTCGGCATTTCATATCAACCAACCTATTGTGGTGCCAGTGGCTACTGACTCCTCAATTTCATCAAAGTCCTTGGATGTTGCAAGGGCTCTGAAAATCTATGTGAAGAGGACTGGTCATCACAGAAAATCAGACTCTCTGTTTGTCCTGTATGATCCCAAGAAAATTGGGTGTCCTGCTTCTAAGCAGACGATCTGTCGCTGGATCAGGTTTACTATCCAGCATGCGTATTCTACGGCAGGCTTGCCGTGTCCTACATCTATCAAGGCCCACTCTACTCGTAAGGTAGGGTCTTCCTGGGCGGCTGCCCGGGGGGTCTCGGTGTTACAACTTTGCCGAGCTGCAGCTTGGTCTGGGTCGAATGCGTTTGCAAAGTTCTACAAGTTTGATACTTTGGCCTCTGATGATGTGAAGTTCAGTCAATCAGTTTTGCAGGAGCCTCCGTGCTCTCCCTCCCGTTCTGTGAGCGTTGGTACATCCCCATAGTACTAATGTGGACCCCAGCATCCTCTAGGACGTAAGAGAAAATAGGATTTTGGTTACCTACTAGTAAATCCTTTTCTCATAGTCCGTAGAGGATGCTGGGTGCCCTCCCAGCGCTTCGTTTTCCTGCAATTGTTATCTGGTTCAGTACAACTTTGTTTTTAGTTAAGTACTGTATTGTTACTTGGTAAGTAATGTTTTCAACGGTTGCTGAGTTTTCAGGCTAAGTTAGCTTGATGTGCCTTGTATGTGTGAGCTGGTGTGAATCTCGCCACTATCTGTGTTAAATCCTTCTCTCGAAGATGTCTGTCTCCTCGGGCACAGTTTCTAGACTGAGACTAGTAGGAGGGGCATCGAGGGAGGAGCCAGCCCACACTCTCAAACTCTTAAAGTGCCAATGGCTCCTGGTGAACCCTATAACCCATGGTACTAATGTGGACCCCAACATCCTCTACGGACTACGAGAAAAGGATTTACAGGTAGGTAACCAAAATCCTATTTATTTATTTATTTATTTATTTTTTTGGGGGGGGGGGGGAGCCCTGCCTATTTTGTCAGTCCCGGGCCCCACAATTTCTGGTGCAGCCCTGAATAAAGTACCCAATTAATCAATTTATCAAGAGCCACTAAAGACTATAAGCAAATAGACATACGTTTATCTTTGAATACATGTATCCTCAAACCTGTCTTTCTATTTTACTACTCTCATCTTTACCTCCAATATATGACCAGTTATCCTTGCCATGGGAAAGATAAGCAAGATTAACCAGAAAAAACATAGGGAACACACCATCATGCAAACTTCACTATCTCTTTCATGGGGATCAGAATACCGACACCGGAATCCAAACCAGCACAATCCCGACAGGGGGGCGAGCACAACGCAGCCCCTTGCGGGCTCGCTGCACTCGCCACGCTGCGGGCACGGTGCCTCTCTACGCTCGGCACACTAATTTATTCTCCATCTATGGGTGTCGTGGACACCCACGGAGGGAGAATATGTCGGGATTGTGCCGGTTGGGATTCTGGTGTCGGTATTCCGACCGTCGGGATTCCGTCCGGCGGGATGTCGACCGCATCCCCTTTCATGACGTAACATTTCACATTGGTGTAAAACAGATATGTTTTATATGACTGCAAAAACGATGGGGCTATTGGATTAAGGACCTGATTCAGTAAGGATTGCAAATTCTGCTAAGTAGCAGAATTTGCAATCCTTTTGATTGCATGCTGGGGGCCACCCATCACAGGGCAAGGCCACTCAGCATGCTATCCGCCGCTCTCCCATGAGCGCGCAGAAATTGCGGTCGCACCGCAATTTCACTGTGATTGCTAAACATAGGGTAGCCTCCAGCCAGCGCAGGAGGCCCGCCACCATTATTGTGATTGCATCAGCTGCGTGTGACGTCATACAGCTGCCCCGATCATGCTTATGCCACCCCCCCCCCCATTCGACTACCGCCGCACCTGTTTTTAAGCCATGCCCCCGCAATGCTCAGTCTCCACCTAGTAAACTGAGCATTGCCCCCCCCCCCCCCACCCCGCCTCGTGAATGCCTCTGCCTGATTCACAGACAGAAGCGTTTGCATTTTCTGCGGGGCATCAGCAGTAAATGTGGGCGCATGCGCTGGATGGGCCCAGTACATGCGCCCGTATAAAAATTCCGGCTATTTGCAATCCAACCTGAATTAGCCCCTAAGTTCACCCAAAGCTGCAATCAGCTCCAGTCGCTACCTACGTTTTACTTTTTCCAACTACAGTTCAGAAATCTGTAAACTAAAAACAGCTATTTTAAGTTTCTCTTTCTGATTTTCATCCTTTATACATGGCCGTAACTAGGGGGGCTAAGGGGGCATGCGCCCCGGGTGAAGAATCTGAGAGGGTGCAGAGATGGGTACTCTGCCTCCCCTCCTTCGTCTCAGCTCTAAGGGGCTACCTTTTGCCGGGTCCAAGAACCCTGACTGCAGGTACCCGCTGCCCTTCACCACCAGTGAAACTCTCCACTCCCCGGCAACTAGAATGCTAATGTATGGGGGAGGGTTGGTGACCAAGGACTCTCCAGCTGCCCCCTTTTATTTCCCAAGCACTGGTCCATGGCTGTTCACACACTCCTGTGCCTATGTAAGAGATGTCTGCCCCCAGGCCTGTTCCCCAGCGCCTCCCCTTTCCAACACGCAACTCCACCAGAGGAGGACAGGACCCTATGGGGCTACCAACTGCCAGGTCCCAGAACCCTCGCTGCAGGTACCCGCTCCCCCGTACCACCAATGTGGACTGCTGGGAAACCAACCCCCACCGGCTACTAGAACCTGTGCCTGTGTAAACTATGTCTGCCCCTGACCCTGGTCCTCAGGGCCTCCCTCTTCCTGCATGGCAGCTCCACCAGAGGAGGTCAGGGCGAGAGGAAGCAGCAGCAGCCGATAATTAGTCTGGGCACTGAGGTGAGGTCTCTATACGCCAGGACAGCTGCTGCCTCCCAAAGTGTGATCCTAGGTCCCAACTTGCATGCAGGGCTTTAGTCCTACAGCAGTTGGCCAGTTGGAATCCTCCTCTCCAGTATGTGTGATACAGTGATGATTACATGGCTTATATCAGGTATATAACACCAGACAGTCCTAGGGATTCCTCTCTGCAGCCAGGGTAACCCACATTGTGTGACCCCCTTCCCAGAAAGTTGGTACTCCTCCTCTTTAATAAGTCCTAGGTCCTGACTGGCATTCTGGGCTTTGTAGTCCCACAGCGGTTGGCCTGTCCCCCACAATACTGTATCTGATGTGCATGTTAGGTTTTTTTTTTCCTATCCATTTTCATAGGGAATGTGTGCTGGATGCACCCTGACGGTGCTGATTGTCACTTTGCCAACTGTTTATTACTGTGTTTTTGACATGGTTTACTGCCTTGCCCCGGGTGCCTAAAATCCTAGTTTCGACCCTGCTTTATATTAGACAGAGTGTCTTTAAAAAATATCTTTCCGCCACAAACATTAAAAAGCATTCTCCTCTTTAACTTGTTATTTTACCCAGTTTTCACTACGGTATTTCTCTGGACCTCAACCTCCTTGTATTTATTACAGGTACATAATCCATATTTCCATATATGTTTTGATGTAAATGTTGGAGACTTGTCAATAGCTTGATAGCACAGATTTCTGCATGTTCAGCTCTACTTCTTTTATACGCAGTGTAAGATTTTCTTACATTTTCATTTTCTTGTAATAAAGTTTGCAAATGTCTTTGTACTGCACTAAAATATTCCATGTGGATCTATTGTAATCAATATTGGTTATCTTTTCCTATCAGTATTCTTATTTTGTGTTTCACTAGGTAATAGCAAATCATTTCATACACCTATGCCATGCCCTGAGATATTTAACTCATCTCATATCTGACTTCTAGTACAGGTTGAGTATCCCATACAGAGGCGTCACTAGGGTTGGTGTCACCCGGTGTGGTAACTCATGGTGTCACTCCCCCATGGACCTCTTCCCGTATCACACCACGCGGAACCCTTAGTGTAATAGTTTTAGCAGCTAACAAAATTAACTTTATACCTCTAAATTACAATATCATATGCACAGCCTAAATGTAATAACATTTACCTAAGAGTTATGCAAATTAGACTCAACGCCCAAATTATTAGACTTGATGGTTTCATGACTTACTGGCGACAAACTTACGGCCTGATTCACTATGGATTGCTATTGAGGCTGAAATAGCAATTTTCTCAAACCTGCTCTTGCTAAAAATCGCATGTGAAAAGCTGACCAGAAACGATAAAAGACGCCCACCGATGCGTTCGCAAATCTGCATATGCAAAAATGAGCACCATAGACATTTGCAGCTGACCCCAACATACTCAAATCAATGAGAATGCAGTTGCACCGGGACCCATGTTTTTCTCATTCGCAGATGATGTCAGAGACACACTCTGAAAACATCCATGACACGCCTGCGTTTTCCCAACCACTCCCCACATGTTACCATCCATGAATGGTCACTTCCTGTCAAATTGGGTCCTCTAAACTCTTAGGCTGCATATGCAGAGCAATCGCATTTTGACCTTCCCACCCGATAATCACTCAGTGCATGCGTTCTCACATTAGCAAATAATAGTGAATCAGGCCCTTAGATTGTAAACCGGGTTTGCAATGCAATGAGGTTTTTTTCCTGTTTTAACATACTTCTACAAAAAATAATTGCTTCTGATTATTTCAAAGATAAATTAATGTCACCTCAAATTACCCCAAAAGCAATTTTTTTTCTAGTATTTTTTTATTCCTTTATAAGTAAATGAAATTTGCAAGCATTTTATAGTTTATTACTTTATTTAAAAAGCCTTGTGACACCTTTTAAAGGGATGCGGTTATGTGACCTGTGGTTGGGAGACCGCCGGTCACTATACCGACGCCAGAATCCTGCCCGGTTGAAAGCCCAACAGTCGACATGCTGACTAACAGGAACTATTCCCACTCCTGGATGTCCACGCTCGCTCTGCCCCGACGGCAATCTAAACGCCGGTCACCCATACCCAACACGTTTTAAAAGTGTCCAGTACTCTCCTTATGCTCACTAACTTTCTACATGATTGTGCTAACAAAGGAGTCACTTTTTTGGGGGCCGTTTTTAATAGAGATGAGCGGGTTCGGTTTCTCTGAATCCGAACCCGCCAGAACTTCATGTTTTTTTTCACGGGTCCGAGCGACTCGGATCTTCCCGCCTTGCTCGGTTAACCCGAGCGCGCCCGAACGTCATCATGACGCTGTCGGATTCTCGCGAGGCTCGGATTCTATCGCGAGACTCGGATTCTATATAAGGAGCCGCGCGTCGCCGCCATTTTCACACGTGCATTGAGATTGATAGGGAGAGGACGTGGCTGGCGTCCTCTCCATTTAGATTATAAGAGACTGAGAGAGATTTACTGGAGCTGACTAGGAGGAGTACTGTTACTGTAGAAGTGTAGAGACTGAGTGGAGAGAGTTTACTAGTGAGGACAGTGCAGTTTACTTTATAATCCGTTCTCTGCCTGAAAAAAGCGATACACAGCACACAGTGACTCAGTCACATACCATATCTGTGTGCACTGCTCAGGCTCAGGCCAGTGTGCTGCATCATCTATTATCTATATATAATATTATATATATCTGTCTGACTGCTCAGCTCACACAGCTTATAATTGTGGGGGAGACTGGGGAGCACTACTGCAGTGCCAGTTATAGGTTATAGCAGGAGCCAGGAGTACATAATATATTATATAGTGAGTGACCACCAGACACACAGTGCAGTTTATTTAATATATCCGTTCTCTGCCTGAAAAAAGCGATACACACAGTGACTCAGTCAGTCACATACCATATCTGTGTGCACTGCTCAGGCTCAGGCCAGTGTGCTGCATCATCTATTATCTATATATAATATTATATATATCTGTCTGACTGCTCAGCTCACACAGCTTATAATTGTGGGGGAGACTGGGGAGCACTACTGCAGTGCCAGTTATAGGTTATAGCAGGAGCCAGGAGTACATAATATATTATATAGTGAGTGACCACCAGACACACAGTGCAGTTTATTTAATATATCCGTTCTCTGCCTGAAAAAAGCGATACACACAGTGACTCAGTCAGTCACATACCATATCTGTGTGCACTGCTCAGGCTCAGGCCAGTGTGCTGCATCATCTATTATCTATATATAATATTATATATATCTGTCTGACTGCTCAGCTCACACAGCTTATAATTGTGGGGGAGACTGGGGAGCACTACTGCAGTGCCAGTTATAGGTTATAGCAGGAGCCAGGAGTACATAATATATTATATAGTGAGTGACCACCAGACACACAGTGCAGTTTATTTAATATATCCGTTCTCTGCCTGAAAAAAGCGATACACACAGTGACTCAGTCAGTCACATACCATATCTGTGTGCACTGCTCAGGCTCAGGCCAGTGTGCTGCATCATCTATATATATTATATATCTGTCTGACTGCTCAGCTCACACAGCTTATAATTGTGGGGGAGACTGGGGAGCACTACTGCAGTGCCAGTTATAGGTTATAGCAGGAGCCAGGAGTACATATTATATTAAAATTAAACAGTGCACACTTTTGCTGCAGGAGTGCCACTGCCAGTGTGACTGACCAGTGACCTGACCACACTGACCACCAGTATAGTTAGTAGTATACTTATATTGTGATTGCCTGAAAAAGTTAAACACTCGTCGTGTGACTTCACTTGTGTGTTTTTTTTTTTTTTTATTCTATAAAAATAAAACTCATTCTGCTGACAGACAGTGTCCAGCAGGTCCGTCATTATATAATATATAATATATACCTGTCCGGCTGCAGTAGTGATATATATATATTTTTTATATCATTTATCATCCAGTCGCAGCAGACACAGTACGGTAGTTCACGGCTGTGGCTACCTCTGTGTCTCTGCACTCGGCAGGCAGTCCGTCCATAATTGTAATACCACCTAACCGTGGATTTTTTTCATTCTTCTTTATACATACATAGTTACATAGACATCTTCTCTTTATCAACCAGTCTATATTAGCTGCAGACACAGTACAGTACGGTAGTTCACGGCTGTGGCTACCTCTGTGTCTGCACTCGGCAGGCAGTCCGTCCATAATTGTATACCACCTAACCGTGGTTTTTTTTCATTCTTCTTTATACATACATAGTTACATAGACATCTTCTCTTTATCAACCAGTCTATATTAGCTGCAGACACAGTACAGTACGGTAGTTCACGGCTGTGGCTACCTCTGTGTCTGCACTCGGCAGGCAGTCCGTCCATAATTGTATACCACCTAACCGTGGATTTTTTTCAGTCTTCTTTATACATACATAGTTACATAGACATCTTCTCTTTATCAACCAGTCTATATTAGCTGCAGACACAGTACAGTACGGTAGTTCACGGCTGTGGCTACCTCTGTGTCTGCAGTCGGCAGGCAGTCCATAATTGTATACTAGTATCCATCTCCATTGTTTACCTGAGGTGCCTTTTAGTTGTGCCTATTAAAATATGGAGAACAAAAATGTTGAGGTTCCAAAATTAGGGAAAGATCAAGATCCACTTCCACCTCGTGCTGAAGCTGCTGCCACTAGTCATGGCCGAGACGATGAAATGCCAGCAACGTCGTCTGCCAAGGCCGATGCCCAATGTCATAGTACAGAGCATGTCAAATCCAAAACACCAAATATCAGAAAAAAAAGGACTCCAAAACCTAAAATAAAATTGTCGGAGGAGAAGCGTAAACTTGCCAATATGCCATTTACCACACGGAGTGGCAAGGAACGGCTGAGGCCCTGGCCTATGTTCATGGCTAGTGGTTCAGCTTCACATGAGGATGGAAGCACTCAGCCTCTCGCTAGAAAAATGAAAAGACTCAAGCTGGCAAAAGCAGCACAGCAAAGAACTGTGCATTCTTCGAAATCCCAAATCCACAAGGAGAGTCCAATTGTGTCGGTTGCGATGCCTGACCTTCCCAACACTGGACGTAAAGAGCATGCGCCTTCCACCATTTGCACGCCCCCTGCAAGTGCTGGAAGGAGCACCCGCAGTCCAGTTCCTGATAGTCAGATTGAAGATGTCAGTGTTGAAGTACACCAGGATGAGGAGGATATGGGTGTTGCTGGCGCTGGGGAGGAAATTGACCAGGAGGATTCTGATGGTGAGGTGGTCTGTTTAAGTCAGGCACCCGGGGAGACACCTGTTGTCCGTGGGAGGAATATGGCCGTTGACATGCCAGGTGAAAATACCAAAAAAATCAGCTCTTCGGTGTGGAGGTATTTCACCAGAAATGCGGACAACAGGTGTCAAGCCGTGTGTTCCCTTTGTCAAGCTGTAATAAGTAGGGGTAAGGACGTTAACCACCTCGGAACATCCTCCCTTATACGTCACCTGCAGCGCATTCATAATAAGTCAGTGACAAGTTCAAAAACTTTGGGTGACAGCGGAAGCAGTCCACTGACCAGTAAATCCCTTCCTCTTGTAACCAAGCTCACGCAAACCACCCCACCAACTCCCTCAGTGTCAATTTCCTCCTTCCCCAGGAATGCCAATAGTCCTGCAGGCCATGTCACTGGCAATTCTGACGAGTCCTCTCCTGCCTGGGATTCCTCCGATGCATCCTTGCGTGTAACGCCTACTGCTGCTGGCGCTGCTGTTGTTGCCGCTGGGAGTCGATGGTCATCCCAGAGGGGAAGTCGTAAGCCCACTTGTACTACTTCCAGTAAGCAATTGACTGTTCAACAGTCCTTTGCGAGGAAGATGAAATATCACAGCAGTCATCCTACTGCAAAGCGGATAACTGAGGCCTTGACAACTATGTTGGTGTTAGACGTGCGTCCGGTATCCGCCGTTAGTTCACAGGGAACTAGACAATTTATTGAGGCAGTGTGCCCCCGTTACCAAATACCATCTAGGTTCCACTTCTCTAGGCAGGCGATACCGAGAATGTACACGGACGTCAGAAAAAGACTCACCAGTGTCCTAAAAAATGCAGTTGTACCCAATGTCCACTTAACCACGGACATGTGGACAAGTGGAGCAGGGCAGGGTCAGGACTATATGACTGTGACAGCCCACTGGGTAGATGTATGGACTCCCGCCGCAAGAACAGCAGCGGCGGCACCAGTAGCAGCATCTCGCAAACGCCAACTCTTTCCTAGGCAGGCTACGCTTTGTATCACCGCTTTCCAGAATACGCACACAGCTGAAAACCTCTTACGGCAACTGAGGAAGATCATCGCGGAATGGCTTACCCCAATTGGACTCTCCTGTGGATTTGTGGCATCGGACAACGCCAGCAATATTGTGTGTGCATTAAATATGGGCAAATTCCAGCACGTCCCATGTTTTGCACATACCTTGAATTTGGTGGTGCAGAATTTTTTAAAAAATGACAGGGGCATGCAAGAGATGCTGTCGGTGGCCAGAAGAATTGCGGGACACTTTCGGCGTACAGGCACCACGTACAGAAGACTGGAGCACCACCAAAAACTACTGAACCTGCCCTGCCATCATCTGAAGCAAGAAGTGGTAACGAGGTGGAATTCAACCCTCTATATGCTTCAGAGGTTGGAGGAGCAGCAAAAGGCCATTCAAGCCTATACAATTGAGCACGATATAGGAGGTGGAATGCACCTGTCTCAAGTGCAGTGGAGAATGATTTCAACGTTGTGCAAGGTTCTGATGCCCTTTGAACTTGCCACACGTGAAGTCAGTTCAGACACTGCCAGCCTGAGTCAGGTCATTCCCCTCATCAGGCTTTTGCAGAAGAAGCTGGAGGCATTGAAGAAGGAGCTAAAAGGGAGCGATTCCGCTAGGCATGTGGGACTTGTGGATGCAGCCCTTAATTCGCTTAACAAGGATTCACGGGTGGTCAATCTGTTGAAATCAGAGCACTACATTTTGGCCACCGTGCTCGATCCTAGATTTAAAGCCTACCTTGGATCTCTCTTTCCGGCAGACACAAGTCTGCTGGGGTTGAAAGACCTGCTGGTGACAAAATTGTCAAGTCAAGCGGAACGCGACCTGTCAACATCTCCTCCTTCACATTCTCCCGCAACTGGGGGTGCGAGGAAAAGGCTCAGAATTCCGAGCCCACCCGCTGGCGGTGATGCAGGGCAGTCTGGAGCGACTGCTGATGCTGACATCTGGTCCGGACTGAAGGACCTGACAACGATTACGGACATGTCGTCTACTGTCACTGCATATGATTCTCTCAACATTGATAGAATGGTGGAGGATTATATGAGTGACCGCATCCAAGTAGGCACGTCACACAGTCCGTACTTATACTGGCAGGAAAAAGAGGCAATTTGGAGGCCCTTGCACAAACTGGCTTTATTCTACCTAAGTTGCCCTCCCACAAGTGTGTACTCCGAAAGAGTGTTTAGTGCCGCCGCTCACCTTGTCAGCAATCGGCGTACGAGGTTACATCCAGAAAATGTGGAGAAGATGATGTTCATTAAAATGAATTATAATCAATTCCTCCGCGGAGACATTGACCAGCAGCAATTGCCTCCACAAAGTACACAGGGAGCTGAGATGGTGGATTCCAGTGGGGACGAATTGATAATCTGTGAGGAGGGGGATGTACACGGTGATATATCGGAGGGTGAAGATGAGGTGGACATCTTGCCTCTGTAGAGCCAGTTTGTGCAAGGAGAGATTAATTGCTTCTTTTTTGGGGGGGGTCCAAACCAACCCGTCATATCAGTCACAGTCGTGTGGCAGACCCTGTCACTGAAATGATGGGTTGGTTAAAGTGTGCATGTCCTGTTTTGTTTATACAACATAAGGGTGGGTGGGAGGGCCCAAGGACAATTCCATCTTGCACCTCTTTTTTCTTTTCTTTTTCTTTGCATCATGTGCTGATTGGGGAGGGTTTTTTGGAAGGGACATCCTGCGTGACACTGCAGTGCCACTCCTAGATGGGCCCGGTGTTTGTGTCGGCCACTAGGGTCGCTAATCTTACTCACACAGTCAGCTACCTCATTGCGCCTCTTTTTTTCTTTGCGTCATGTGCTGTTTGGGGAGGGTTTTTTGGAAGGGACATCCTGCGTGACACTGCAGTGCCACTCCTAGATGGGCCCGGTGTTTGTGTCGGCCACTAGGGTCGCTAATCTTACTCACACAGCTACCTCATTGCGCCTCTTTTTTTCTTTGCGTCATGTGCTGTTTGGGGAGGGTTTTTTGGAAGGGACATCCTGCGTGACACTGCAGTGCCACTCCTAGATGGGCCCGGTGTTTGTGTCGGCCACTAGGGTCGCTAATCTTACTCACACAGCTACCTCATTGCGCCTCTTTTTTTCTTTGCGTCATGTGCTGTTTGGGGAGGGTTTTTTGGAAGGGCCATCCTGCGTGACACTGCAGTGCCACTCCTAGATGGGCCCGGTGTTTGTGTCGGCCACTAGGGTCGCTAATCTTACTCACACAGCTACCTCATTGCGCCTCTTTTTTTCTTTGCGTCATGTGCTGTTTGGGGAGGGTTTTTTGGAAGGGACATCCTGCGTGACACTGCAGTGCCACTCCTAGATGGGCCCGGTGTTTGTGTCGGCCACTAGGGTCGCTAATCTTACTCACACAGCTACCTCATTGCGCCTCTTTTTTTCTTTGCGTCATGTGCTGTTTGGGGAGGGTTTTTTGGAAGGGACATCCTGCGTGACACTGCAGTGCCACTCCTAGATGGGCCCGGTGTTTGTGTCGGCCACTAGGGTCGCTTATCTTACTCACACAGCGACCTCGGTGCAAATTTTAGGACTAAAAATAATATTGTGAGGTGTGAGGTATTCAGAATAGACTGAAAATTAGTGTAAATTATGGTTTTTGAGGTTAATAATACTTTGGGATCAAAATGACCCCCAAATTCTATGATTTAAGCTGTTTTTTAGTGTTTTTTGAAAAAAACACCCGAATCCAAAACACACCCGAATCCGACAAAAAAAATTCGGTGAGGTTTTGCCAAAACGCGTTCGAACCCAAAACACGGCCGCGGAACCGAACCCAAAACCAAAACACAAAACCCGAAAAATTTCAGGCGCTCATCTCTAGTTTTTAATTCACTTCTCCCAGGTCAAATTTTGTAGAAAATTTGCAACCCCTCGCTGTGAGTACTGCAATTTGGCATTTTTAATTGGATCTAACATTTCTTAGGTATGCACTTTCATGCGGAAGTCTATTTCATGATTAAAAAAAAATGCATTTGCAGACCCGCACTTACATATGTGTCCTCTTACACGCTGGCTCTCCTGCTGCCTGTGTCTGCATTTCAGGTAGTTTCTGTATGGGCTGCCGGGATACACAGCATGCGCAACGTTCTAGAAGAACACATCTGTATTTGGGTTCCCCTAATTGCGGTAAAAACAAACTATAAATTATATATATTTTATTGGTATGCGGTTGAATTACTGGCTGTCTGGATCCCGGCGGTCAGAATCCCGACACTGGAATCCCGACAGCCGGGGTAATGCCGGTGGCCGTAATCCTGACCCAAGCCCGGTATTCCCACACGCCACCACTCGAAGGGGAATATAATAGTGTGACGAACACTAGGCCGAAGAGTGATGACTGCAGCGAGCCCACGAGGGGACACACTGTGGTCGCTGTCGGGATACTGGTTGTCAGGTTCCCAGTGTCAGTCTCCTGACCGCCAGGATACCATACCAATCCCATTTTATTAACTTAGTAAAAAAAAAAAAAAATTTTTTTTTTTATATATTTGAAAATAATACTGTAATAATAATAATTTGGTACAAACAAATGGTATTATTTTCAATAGAATCCATATTTACTTCTGGCAAAAAAAAATAATAAGGGACAGTGTATTTTTAACTGTAACTACTTACTTTACAAGCACGCTCAACTGGCAGCTGAAATGACTGTCAGCCAGCCAGGGAGTGACAGCAGAAGACTGTGAGAACAATGAGGTGCGCACTTGGCTACAGAACAGGTACTCCTTCTAACGCGGCAGCACAGCAGCTCTCAGTCTCCTCCCACTTCTCCCTCCCTTCATTGCAAGCGGTGCGTGCGTGATGACATCAAGAGACCGGCATCTGGTGAGGTTATAGCATTTATCGGACCGGCCGGCCGCGACGGTGTTATGCAGGCGGACATGTATTTGGCTTAGAGACCGGCTCATAGAGTCGGGGGTGCAGGAGTGACTGTGGCGCTTAGTACTGGGGAGGAGGGGGTGTGGCCGGCGCCGCTGACATGTCTGTCAGGTCAGTGGATGGGGTGGGGGTGCGGCTGTAAGTGCGCTGCTCTATTTGGTGTCACCCCATTGAAGGGTGACACCTGGGTGCGGGCCGCACCCCCCGCACCCTCCTCATGACGCCACTGATCCCATATCCAAATATTCCGAAATACGGAATTTTTGAGTAAGAGTGAGATAGTGAAATCTTTGTTTTCTGATGTCTCAATGTACACAAACTTTGTTTAATACACAAAGTTATTAAAAAATATTGTATTAAATGACCTTCAGGCTGTGTGTATAAGGTGTATATGAAACATAAATGAATTGTGTGAATGTACACACACTTTGTTTAATGTACAAAGTTATTAAAAATATTGGCTAAAATGACCTTCAGGCTGTGTGTATAAGGTGTATATGAAACATAAATGCATTCTGTGCTTAGACTTGGGTCCTATCACCATGATATCTCATTATGGTATGCAATTATTCCAAAATACGGAAAAATCCCATATCCAAAATACTTCTGGTCCCAAGCAACTTGGATAAGGGATACTCAACCTGTAACACTTCTTGTTACTCAACAAATCAGACTAGGGCACAAAAATATATCTTACTGTACGTTGCAGTATTTCTCCAGATTGGTGGGTGCACTTAAAAATAAATAAATTCCCCTTTGACCTGTGAATCGCCGCAATTTGCTGTGAGGGGGCGGGGCTTTGTAATGCCTTGCTCCCTCTGTCCTCTCCCAGGGGCGTTTATGGGTACTCAGAACTACCCTCCCCCCCCCCCCGCCACATGTGCTACTGACCTTAGTGCATTCACATACATGTCTAGCTTTTACTGCATGTCAGCTAATGGTGTGACAGCAGAACGGATCACTTGTTGTCAGCAAAACCTCCCTAAACTAGTTTTAAAACTGGACTAATTATTAGTAAAATAAAGAATGACTTAACGCCATTTAACAGTTTAGTTGTTTCATATATTTACTCTACTTGTATAAAATGTCACTCTTAGTGGACAGTATAAGTTTTTACAAAGCAGTTGCCCATGGCAACCAATCAGCATCTCCCTTACATTTTATAGAATGTACTTGTTAAAGGCTTCCTTCAAAGCTGATTGGTTGCTATGGGCAACTTCTCCACTGGTCCTTTTCTACACTCTTTTCACTGCTTTATGAATAGATCCCTAAGTGGATATGTACTGTTGGCAGATTTTTATATTTTGGTTTGTGTGCGCCTTTGGCAGTAACCATCGCCATTGCTTGTTAAGGGCCCTACACATTAGGCGATAACACTGAACTATATGAACGTCCTTGTTCATTAATGAACGAGAACTCGCTCATATCGTTCAGTGTGTAGGCTCGTTCAACGTTGGTGCCGGGTCGCATGCATGCCAATATGGACAATCTCGTCCATATTAGCATGCAGTGCTATGGAGCTGGGTGACGGGGGGAGTGAAGAAACTCCCCCCCCCCCCCCACACCCCGCAGTGGCGCACCCAGGGGGGGTTTCCGAGCACCCAGAAACCCCCCTCCACCAAATAAACTTTTTTTTTTTTTTTTTTTTTTTGCTGCATGAGTATTATTAATGGCTGTCTATCGTCCTCTGCAGCCTGCTGTCTTCCTGGTGGCACTTGTAAGTACTTAATAAAAGTTTACTTTATTTTAATTATAGTACATACAGTATATATCCATGTGCATGCATATATATACACATGTATATACATACATATAAAAACACACACACACACACATGTGATAGATATATATATATATACATGTGTATATATACGTGTACTGTATGTATATATATATATATATATATATATATGTATGCATGTTTAATATGCTATGTATGTGTGTATGTATATATATATATATATATAGGTGTATATACGGTATATATATGTGTAGATATGTGTGTGTATGTATATATATATATATATATATATATATATACACACAGATACACTGGTTTTACAGACCCAGCCTATAATGGGTCACCTCAGTCCCCACCCTCGTGATTGGCTCCACCCAGTTCTGTAAACCCCCCCATGCAATCCTGCGTTTGCCACTGCCCCCCGTCACCTCCCCCCCGCCGCCGGGTCACCTGTCGTCCATATCCACCGTCGGGCAGCTCGGCGGTGCAACGGTGAGTGTGTAGGGGTCATAAGTTAGTGCATTGTTGGATTGGGCTGATCCTGGCTGTCCTCTCCTTGCCACCATACTTCACTTCATATAAATATATTTGAATAGTCTTGTATGTTCTTCAGTAAATATCTAACAAATTCTACTCTGCCAAATCCATATCTCCAAGTCTTTATTTCTATTATGGTTTATTTATGATTATGTTAACTATATGGTGTATGCACGGGTCACCCCTCAGACAGTTGAAGGTTTAATATGGAATATAGTTAAGTTTATGCGTTTCCTTTAATATGTTATTTTGCTCTCTAGGTGCCAAGGTGTTAATGTTTTTATTATAGCACAATATATTTCAGTTTATTATTGTAGAGGAAATATATTTCAGTTTATTGTAGAGGAAATCTGTTTTGTGAGCCGTGAAAACGTAGTTATGAATAAAGCTTTGTCTACAGTAGTTTATGGGTAAAACGTATCTGGTGTTTGATCTGAATAGAACTGTATTTTCCAGAAATTGTATTTTTGTGCTTAAGTATTTTTCTCGCCTTCATAATCACGTAACATCCCATCTGTCAAATTCCTAGAATGTTATTATATACATTTAAATTAGAAACTCTTATTTGGACGCCTGCAGCAGACATTTTTACGTAAAATGAAAACTTTTATTGAAAGCCGTTTTTTTCCCAAACATATTTGATTAAGTAGGTACACTGCCTGAATCGCTAAATCCCATTACTGTATGCCACAATCGCTATATCTCTAAAGCAAATAGTCCCGGAATAGTTGTACAATTTGCTCTGTCAAATACAGCCTTAAGCAACTTTTGGCTTTCCAGCTGTGGCAGAACTACAAGTTCCATAATAACTGGAAAGTCACAATTTGCCTTCCTCTGATATGGTGTTCATACTGACTTAGAAAATGCTATTAATGTGGGTCATCATTATTGTTTGTTTGGGAGGTAGGCTATTGCTTCTGTTTTATGTGCTAACTAATTAAAAGGTGGTAATTGCCATAGGCGTCAATAATTATCAACTTTTTACTTAATGCTATTTATAGTCCTTATAAATAATAAACAGTGTTCTAAATAATTATTATGAGATAGAGAATGGGAAGCTGCTTTATTATGTACGTATATCAATGAGATGACTGCTCGCTAGTTGTTCCTGAGAATAGCCTCTAAATTGGCAGCTCTAAACAAGGCACGTAAAAGCTGGTACAGGCTGATATTGACTACAATCTCCTAGAGTGGTTCTATCTCGTCCCAAAGATGCTCATTTGGATTGGGACCTTCATTTGTGGCTGCCAATTTCTCACCTCCACCAAACCACCCAGCACCATAACAAGGCTATTTTACTGCCCTGTACCAGCCCC
Source organism: Pseudophryne corroboree (assembly GCF_028390025.1). Classification (NCBI taxonomy): domain Eukaryota; kingdom Metazoa; phylum Chordata; class Amphibia; order Anura; family Myobatrachidae; genus Pseudophryne; species Pseudophryne corroboree. The sequence continues at coordinate 82,539,782 of NC_086452.1, forward strand.
GATACCTGAAGAAGTAACATCATAATGTCATGTCCAAGGACAGAAGTGCATCCTACAAGCCAAGTGCCGGTACCCAGGGGCAATGACTGTTCTGCCCCAGGAGCCCTGTACCCTAGGTGGCCGCACTGCTCACACACCCCTAGTTACGGCCCTGAACATTCCAGTCTTCCTTCTGGTACATCTCCCAACTATACAGATTTAAGAGCTCTCGCCCACCTTCCTGACTGCAGACACATTTGTCCTCCAGTTTGTAAAGTTGTGAGATATTTCCTATTATATGCTGTTCCGCATAGCAGAACTGAAAGGGTGCCATGTGCAACTGTAACTTGTGCGCTCTGCAAGGAATTAATGCTGGAATAGTGCTTCAGGAATGCTAGACATGGCACTGCCAATCGCATCATCAATCCCCAACTCCACTGACTTCTCTGTGAGAGTCCATAGGCTTCCAACCAGTGCTGGCTGGATGCACACGTGGGCTACGCAGCCACGTAGAGCGCCAGACAGTAGAGGGCGCTGCTGCAGACAGTGAGTCACCATGAATCACTCTCTACAGCGCAGTGACCGCCCACCCTGGACACAGTTCTCTCTGAGTAATGCACAGCTGTGCGGCCTCCCGGCTCCCAGCCCTCCACAATGCCCAGAAATGGGGAGAGGGAACAGTGCAGCATGTGGTGATGACAGGGAGCTGTAGCAGCCCTATGACAGAGGTGAAAAGTTATGATCCTCTGCATGCCTGCTCTCCCTGTACAATGTGTGTGTGTGTGCGTGTGCGCGTGCGTGTGCGCGTGTGTGTGTGTCAGTGTGCCCCTGCTCCCTGTATAATGTCCCTTGTCACTATCTCCGTCTCCCCTGCCACAGTCACATCAGCAAATTTGTTAGCAGTTGGGCAAAACCATGTGCACTGCAGGAGGGGCAGATATAACATGTGCAGAGAGAGTTAGATTTGGGTGAGGTGTGTTCAAACTGAAATCTAAATTGCAGTGTAGAAATAAAGCAGCCAGTATTTACCCTGCACAGAAACAAAATAACCCACCCACATCTAACTCTCTCTGCACGTTATATCTCCCCCCCCCTGCAGTGCACATGGTTTTGCCCAACTGCTAACAAATTTGCTGCTGCGATCAACTCTGAATTACCACCTATATCTCTATATTGCGCATCAATGGTGTTCAAAAGTTCATAAAAGTCCAGGTGTGGACTGCTTTTTCTTGTGGTGCCACTCTCCAATCCCCTGTCCCACAGGGTCAAATATCCATGCACATAACCTGAAAGTCAGGAGGCGCACGATAGTGTAGTATTTTAGATCAAAACTTTACTTAGATATGTAAAAACACTCACCTAAAAGGTGGTGATATATAGAACAATATACAGGTTGAGTATCCCTTATCCAAAATGCTTGGGACCAGAAGTATTTTGGATATCGGATTTTTCCGTATTTTGGAATAATTGCATACCATAACGAGATATCATGGCGATGGGACTGTTAAAGCAGAATATTTATCTTACTTAAAACCCTTTAAGAGGTCTAAGAACACTGTACGCTATTGACGTATGGATTACCGTAAGGGTACGCACGTTGCGTAGCAATCGCTTAGCCGTAGTCGAGACGCTCAAGCGTCACATTCGCTCACGGCCAAGAGATCACAGGCAGGCACGCTATTGGCTGCCGACTAACGTAATGGTTCGCTATTAGCGTAGCGGACGCTCGGGACCACGAGGAGATCACCAGCGGCGCAGACGCTCACAATGTTAAACCTTTGTAACTATACCATAAACAATGTATTTATGCAGTAAACCCTTGTGTAGTGATAAGGAGAAAAATGCAACACAGTGTAAGATGGCTTACACTAAAGCTGTTTGAGCGATAGAGACGCTCCTATTACCCACTGCAATATAATGAACACACAATACCGGTCTAAGGGTCTAACGCCTTTTAAGGAAATGAATGAACGTTCAAAAAGAATAATACAATACAAGTCATACACTACCAATATAACATAGACTACCTAACCAGATAACTACACATGAAATACAATATTAGTACAATAACTATATAAGAGAAACGAGAGAGAAAGAGAAGAGAGAGAGAGAGAGATATGGCTCACAATAACAAGAAAGACAATATGATTGCGGAGAAAACTTACGCTCAAGGGAAACAATCGCATGCGCCTCTGGATATCCAGCTCCCGATTATCAGCAATGAGAACCGTTGAAGAGAAGAGAGCGCTGGCCCAGGTCGGCTTGTCCTTTTATACCCTACACATAATACAGTACAATGGTCCTATATTCTTATTGTTCATTGGACACAAGAATTCCTCTTCGCATTATAACAAAAGGTCATAGGTTGATTCATACAGGTGGGCTGTGACTATTTCCAACTGCTCAGGTGGGTGGGAAACTAGGTTTCCCGCCGCATGGATAATAAAGTGCAAATATAGTAAAAGTCCATAAACTTCTTATGTCCATAACTATTCGCACGAGCGATTAATCCGCTTCAAACCAACACCGGAATATTGCTAATTAAATACTCTTCCGATGGATACTAAACACCACTGTATAACCCTTGTCTGACCCTTCGTATCAAACAAAGAGGGATCTCTCTGTCCATGAACATGCTACATTAACTAAACTTTCAGATTCTATCAAAGGGACCATAATCTACAAAATACTTTATATGGTGAAAATATGTAACGATTGAGTCGCACGCTAGATGCACATAAACTCTACCGTAAATGCGCATACCGTGCGCCTGCGGGTGCACGTAACGGCGGGTATGCGCACGCACGGGAGAGCGCGCGCATGCGCAGCGAGGACACATATGAGGTGCAAATATGGCAGTGTGCATCATGATATTTTTCTGACTTTGACAGGACCTAAGTCTAAGCACTGAATGCATTTATGTTCCATATACATCTTATACACACAGCTTGAAGGTCATTTTAACCAATATTTTCAATAATTTTGTGCGTTAAACAAAGTGTGTGTACATTCACACAATTCATTTATGTTTCATATACACGTAATACACACAGCCTGTAGGTCATTTAATACAATATTTTTAATAATTTTGTGTATTAAACAAAGTTTGTGTACATTGAATCATCAGAAAACAAAGGTTTCACTATCCCAGTCTCACTCCAAAAATTCCGTATATCGGAATATTCCGTATTTCTGAATATTTGGATATGGGATACTCAACCTGTATCACAATAGCACATGATGCTGTGTTAAAATCCCGGAGCAGCCAGTATTTACTATGCACAGAAACAAAATAACCCACCCAAATCTAACTCTCTCTTCACATGTTATATCTGCCACATCTGCAGTGCACATGGTTTTGCCCAACTGCTAACAAATTTGCTGTTGCGATCAACTCTGAATTACCCTCTCAGGGGGAGTGTATGTTTGCTTTACAAGTGTGCAAACACATGTGCAGCCGAGCGGTACAAAAAGGTTTTTTGCAGTTTCTGAGTAGCTTACTTCAGCCTGTCCGGGCCCAGAATTGACGTCAAACACTCCCAGAAAACAGTCAGTTGACACCCACAAACGCCCTCTTCCTGTCAATCTCCTTGCGATCCGCTGTGCGAATGGATTCTTCGTTAAATCCATTGCTCAGCAATGATCCACTTTGCACTCGTACGACGCGCCTGCGCATTGCGGTGCATACGCATGCACAGTTCTGACCTGATCGCAGCGAAAAAACCTAGCATGCGATCAGGTTGGAATGACCCCCTCAGTCCACCTGTTTTATGGTGGAATTTTGGTAGTTTCTTCCGGAGGTTTGACCAGCCAACAATATTGTAAATTGGTGTTTAAAAATGTTTTTCTTATGGGGCCATATTTAATACTGTATGCTGTAATTATGGTGGCAAAATACATTCTCAACTACAAAGGCAGAAATGTGTAAACATTTTTTTGTGCTCATGCGCAGTAGAAAGAAGCACAATTTGTTTCAAAACAAATAAGGAGAATGCCTGGGTGATTTTTAAATGTAGTTTGGTATATTTTTAATCACTGTCTTGAAAATTAAGAAGAAAGTTAAGTTCCAAACGTTATGATAGTGATGTGCACCGGACATTTTTCGGGTTTTGTGTTTTGGTTTTGGATTCGGTTCCGCGGCCGTGGATTCGGACACGTTTTGGCAAAACCTCCCTGAAATTTTTTTGTCGGATTCGGGTGTGTTTTGGATTCGGGTGTTTTTTTTACAAAAACCCTCAAAAACAGCTTAAATCATAGAATTTGGGAGTCATTTTGATCCCATAGTATTATTAACCTCAATAACCATAATTTCCACTCATTTCCAGTCTATTCTGAACACCTCACACCTCACAATATTATTTTTAGTCCTAAAATTTGCACCGAGGTCGCTGGATGACTAAGCTAAGTGACCCAAGTGGCCGACACAAACACCTGGCCCATCTAGGAGTGGCACTGCAGTGTCAGACAGGATGGCAGATTTAAAAAATAGTCTCCAAACAGCACATGATGCAAAGAAAAAAAGAGGTGCACCAAGGTCGCTGGATGGCTAAGCTAAGCGACCCAAGTGGCCGACACAAACACCTGGCCCATCTAGGAGTGGCACTGTAGTGTCAGACAGGATGGCAGATTTAATAAATAGTCCCCAAACAGCACATGATGCAAAGAAAAAAAGAGGTGCAATGAGGTAGCTGTGTGACTAAGCTAAGCGACCCAAGTGGCCGACACAAACAACTGGCCCATCTAGGAGTGGCACTGCAGTGTCAGACAGGATGGCACTTCAAAAAATAGTCCCCAAACAGCACATGATGCAAAGATAAATTAAAGAAAAAAGAGGTGCAAGATGGAATTGTCCTTATGTTGTATAAACAGGACATGCACACTTTAACAAACCCATCATTTCAGCGACAGGGTCTGCCACACAACTGTGACTGAAATGACTGGTTGGTTTGGGCCCCCACCAAAAAAGAAGCAATCAATCTCTCCTTGCACAAACTGGCTCTACAGAGGCAAGATGTCCACCTCCTCCTCATCGTCCGATTCCTCACCCCTTTCACTGTGTACATCCCCCTCCTCACAGATTATTATTTCGTCCCCACTGGAATCCACCATCTCAGGTCCCTGTGTACTTTCTGGAGGCAATTGCTGGTGAATGTCTCCACGGAGGAATTGATTATAATTCATTTTGATCAACATCATCTTCTTCACATTTTCTGGAAGTAACCTCGTACGCCGATTGCTGACAAGGTGAGCAGCTGCACTAAACAGTCTTTCGGAGTACACACTGGAGGGGGGGCAACTTAGGTAAAATAAAGCCAGTTTCTGCAAGGGCCTCCAAATTGCCTCTTTTTTCTGCCAGTATACGTACGGACTGTCTGACGTGCCTACTTGGATGCGGTCACTCATATAATCCTCCACCATTCTTTCAATGGTGACAGAATCATATGCAGTGACAGTAGACGACATGTCAGTAATCGTTGGCTGGTCCTTCAGTCCGGACCATATGTCAGCACTCGCTCCAGACTGCCCTGCATCACCGCTAGCGGGTGGACTCGGAATTCTTAGCCTTTTCCTCGCAGCCCCACTTGCGGGAGAATGTGAAGGAGGAGCTGTTGACGGGTCACGTTCCGCTTGACTTGACAATTTTCTCACCAGCAGGTCTTTGAACCTCTGCAGACTTGTGTCTGCCGGAAAGAGAGATCCAACGTAGGTTTTAAATCTAGGATCGAGCACGGTGGCCAAAATGTAGTGCTCTGACTTCAACAGATTGACCACCCGTGAATCCTGGTTAAGCGAATTAAGGGCTCCATCCACAAGACGCACATGCCTAGCGGAATCGCTCTGTTTTAGCTCCTCCTTAAATCTCTCCAGCTTCTTCTGCAAAAGCCTGATGAGGGGAATGACCTGACTCAGGCTGGCAGTGTCTGAACTGACTTCACGTGTGGCAAGTTCAAAGGGTTGCAGAACCTTGCACAATGTTGAAATCATTCTCCACTGCGCTTGAGTCAGGTGCATTCCCCCTCTTTTGCCTTTAACGTAGGTAGCTGTATAGGCTTGAATGGCCTTTTGCTGCTCCTCCATCCTCTGAAGCATATAGAGGGTTGAATTCCACCTCGTTACCACCTCTTGCTTCAGATGATGGCAGGGCAGGTTCAGGAGTGTTTGCTGGTGCTCCAGTCTTCGGCACGTGGTGGCTGAATGCCGAAAGTGTCCCGCAATTCTTCAGGCCACCGACAGCATCTCTTGCACGCCCCTGTCGTTTTTTAAATAATTCTGCACCACCAAATTCAATGTATGTGCAAAACATGGGACGTGCTGGAATTTTCCCACATGTAATGCACGCACAATATTGGTGGCGTTGTCCGATGTCACAAATCCCCAGGAGAGTCCAATTGGGGTAAGCCATTCTGCGATGATGTTCCTCAGTTTCCATAAGAGGTTGTCAGCTGTGTGCCTCTTATGGAAAGCGGTGATACAAAGCGTAGCCTGCCTAGGAACGAGTTGACGTTTGCGAGATGCTGCTACTGGTGCCGCCGCTGCTGTTCTTGCTGCGGGAGGCAATACATCTACCCAGTGGGCTGTCACAGTCATATAGTCCTTAGTCTGCCCTGCTCCACTTGTCCACATGTCCGTGGTTAAGTGGACATTGGGTACAACTGCATTTTTTAGGACACTGGTGACTCTTTTTCTGAGGTCTGTGTACATTCTCGGTATCGCCTGCCTAGAGAAATGGAACCTAGATGGTGTTTGGTACCGGGGACACAGTACCTCAAGCAAATCTCTAGTTTCCTGTGAATTAACGGTGGATACCGGAAACACATTTAACACCGCCCAGGCTGCCAAGGCCTGAGTTATCCGCTTTGCAGCAGAATGACTGCTGTGATATTTCATCTTCCTCGCAAAGGACTGTTGGACAGTCAGTTGCTTACTGGAAGTAGTACAAGTGGTCTTCCGACTTCCCCTCTGGGATGACGATCGACTCCCAGCAGCAACAACAGCAGCGCCAGCAGCAGTAGGCGTTACACTCAAGGATGCATCGGAGGAATCCTAGGCAGGAGAGGACTCGTCAGACTTGACAGTGACATGGCCTGCAGGACTATTGGCTTTCCTGTCTAAGGAGGAAATTGAAACTGAGGGAGTTGGTGGTGTGGTTTGCAGGAGCTTGGTTACAAGAGGAAGGGATTTAGTTGGCAGTGGACAGGTGTCTCCCCAGGTGCCTGACTTAAACAAACCACCTCACCATCGGAATCCTCCTTGTCAATTTCCTCCTCAGCGCCAGCAACACCCATATCCTCATCCTGGTGTACTTCAACAGTGACATCTTCAATTTGACTATCAGGAACTGGACTGCGGGTGCTCCTTCCAGCACTTGCAGGGGGCGTGCAAATGGTGGAAGGCGCCACCTATTCCCGTCCAGTGTTGGGAAGGTCAGGCATCGCAACCGACACAATTGGACTCTCCTTGGGGATGTCACGATCCGGGTATCTGGACGCCATTTCTTACCCATCAGATGCCTCCTAAGGCTGGCTCAGCGCTCCAGGACCGGATCCCATCTGTTATCCTAATGTTCACATTCCTGCATCCTCTCCTGTCTCTCTGAGACGCTGTCACAGTAACGCCTTATTACATCTGGCATGGCGTCTCCCGCGGCCTCCGCCGCCGTCCCTGAGCTTCTGCATGCAGAGTGTCAGAGTGGTGATTACGTCAGCCGCGGCCTCCGCTGTGTCCGCGTGGTTGGATGTGCACTTGTCAGCCTGGCGTCTCCTGTCTCCAGTGGCCGGCGCCGCCATTACTGTTTTCATTACCACATGGATTACAAACCAAACTTCCCTCCAAGTGTCTGCATGGGCGCAGCCATCTTGGATTCTGTCAGCTGATCATTTCCTCCAATCTGTTGTCAGTATTGTTAATCTGCATAATTGCCTAGCCAATCCCTTCCTTGCTGCAGGTATAAATACACTGTGCCTGAGCAAGGAAGGCGTCAGTGCTTTGGTTGTCAAACCTAGTTCCTGTTTGTCTCTCTCCTGTGATTGTCTTCCAGGTTCCAGCTCCTGTCTCAAGACTTCCACCATAGAGACCCGCACCAGCATTCCACCTGCGGTGTAGCCTGACTCTCCAATCCATTGTGGATTCATCTGTTTCCAGCTACAGCATTACCTGCTTCCAGCTCAGCTTCCAGCAGAGTACAGCTTCCCTTAAAGGGCCGGTGTCCTTTCTACACTTTACCACTCTCCACCGGTATTATTATTTCTCCGCTCTCAAGTTCTACATTTCAGTTCATATTTCATCGCTCCCAAGTTCATCTATTATTTAACTGGTTCCAGCCAGTATCCACTCCGTGCTAACAACAGTCTGGTTCCAGCCAGTATCCACAGCAGCTGTTTTACCTTCAGCAACCCAGCTTTTCCTGGAACATCAGCTGGCACAATCCTGGGTTATCTCCATTGCTACAGTCGGGCCTGGTAAGGACTTTCCATCTAGAAGATTATAAGAACTATCTCACACTACCAGTGCCCTGTGGCTCCTGCCATCCTGTAGTACCCAGGAACTGTATTTATTATTTGCTGACTTTTACGTTTTCTTTTACTGCTGCTGTGTTGCGGAGTTGTCATAATAAACATCATTGACTTTTATCCAAGTTGTCGTGGTCACGCCTTCGGGCAGTTATTATTCATGTTACTTACATGTCCAGGGGTCTGATACAACCTCCCAGGTTCCGGTACATCTCAGCCCCTACAACTGAGGCTGCCTCCCGTCAGCTCAGGCCCTCAGTTGTGACAGGGGATTTGTGATTTAGAAGAATGCACAGTTCTTTGCTGTGCTTTTGCCAGCTTAAGTCTTTTCATTTTTCTAGCGAGATAATGAGTGCTTCCATCCTCATGTGAAGCTGACCCGCTAGTCATGAGGAACATAGGAGAGGGCCTCAGCCGTTCCTTGCCACTCCGTGTCGGAAATGGCCCTCAGTTGTGACAGTAAGCACTGACCTAATGAATCCAGCCGGAGACCAGGATCAAGCGGCCAGGCCGATGCAAGAACTGGCAGCCCGACTAGAACATCAGGAGGCTGCACAGGGCCACATCATCCGCTGTCTCCAGGATCTCTCTACTCGGCTGGATGGGATTCAGACAACTCTCCGTGGATCAGGCGCATCTGGTGCGTCAACCACAGTGACTCCAGTTATAACCCCACCCACCTTACCCATTTCTGCTCCACGTCTTCATCTTCCAACACCAGCAAAATTTGACGGATCTCCAAGATTCTGCAGGGGATTTCTCAACCAGTGTGAGATTCAGTTTGAGCTACAACCTGGCAATTTTCCCAGTGACCGTACAAAAATTGCCTACATTATTTCTCTTCTCAGTGGCTCAGCCCTTGATTGGGCATCACCGTTATGGGAGAGGTCCGACACCCTGCTATCTTCCTACACTGCCTTCGTGTCAACATTCAGGCTTCATCCGAGATTCTCCGTTTACGCCAGGGGTCACGTACTGTAGGACAATATCTGATACAGTTCCAGATCCTGGCATCCGAACTGGCATGGAACGACGAGGCCCTGTATGCTGCATTCTGGCATGGCTTATCTGAGCGTGTTAAAGATGAGTTAGCTACCAGAGACTTACCTTCTAAGTTAGATGAGCTAATCTCACTCTGCACGAAAGTTGATTTACGTTTCAGAGAGAGAGCAACTGAGCGTGGAAGATCATCTGCTCCAAAATCTTCTGCTCCTCCTCCTCGTCAAATGTCACCATCTAAAGATGAGCCCATGCAAATCGGCCGTTCCCGTTTAACTCCTGCTGAGCGCCGAAGACGCCTCTCTGAGTCTCTTTGTCTTTACTGTGCAGCTCCGTCTCACACCATCAATGCCTGTCCCGAACGTCCGGGAAAACTCCAAACCCTAGCTCGCCCAGGAGAGGGCCGGCTAGGAGTAATGATCTCCTCTCCATCTCCTCATGATTGTAATCTCCCAGTCTCGCTTCAAGTTGCTCAACGTTATCGGAACGTCATTGCCCTCCTTGATTCCGGAGCAGCTGGGAACTTTATTACTGAAGCCTATGTTAAACGGTGGTCCCTACCCACCGAGAGACTTCCTTCCTCCTTTTCCTTAACTGCCGTGGATGGCAGTAAAATTTTTGATACTGTTATTGCTCTAAGGACTCTACCAGTTCGTCTGAGAGTGGGAGTTCTTCATTCCGAACTTATTTCACTTTTAGTGATTCCAAGAGCCACACATCCTGTGGTCCTGGGCCTTCCATGGCTCCGTCTTCACAATCCTACAATTGATTGGACGACTATGCAAATCCTGGCATGGGGTTCCTCCTGTGCAGAGACATGTTTGTTTAAAGTATTGCCTGTCTGTTCTTCCTCCCCCAGGTCGTCTGATGTTCCACCTCCTCCATATCAAGATTTCACGGATGTGTTCAGTAAAGCTTCTGCTGATATCCTTCCTCCTCATAGAGAATGGGACTGCCCGATTGATCTCGTTCCAGGGAAGGTTCCACCTCGAGGCCGAACTTATCCGTTGTCTCTGCCTGAGACGCATTCTATGGAGGAATACATTAAAGAGAACCTAGCAAAGGGGTTCATTCGACCTTCTTCTTCCCCAGCCGGCGCAGGCTTCTTTTTTGTAAAAAAGAAAGATGGTGGTCTGCGGCCGAGCATCGACTACAGAGGTTTGAACGACATTACCATCAAGAACCGTTATCCTTTACCCCTGATTACTGAGCTCTTTGACAGAGTTAGCGGAGCTACCATCTTTACAAAGCTGGACTTGCGAGGTGCATACAATCTCATCCGGATCCGTGAGGGTGACGAGTGGAAGACCGCCTTTAACACCCGTGACGGACATTATGAGTACCTCGTCATGCCCTTCGGATTGAGCAATGCTCCAGCTGTCTTCCAGCATTTTGTCAATGAAATCTTCAGAGACATTCTATACCGTCATGTCGTGGTCTATCTAGACGATATCCTCATTTTTGCCAACGATTTAGAGGAACATCGTTTTTGGGTTAAAGAGGTTCTGTCCCGTCTCCGTGTCAATCATCTCTATTGCAAATTAGAAAAATGCGTCTTTGAAGTCAAGTCCATTCCGTTTCTTGGGTACATTGTGTCCGGTTCCGGACTAGAGATGGATCCTGAGAAACTACAAGCAATTCAGAATTGGCCGGTACCCTTAACCCTCAAAGGGTTCCAGAGGTTCTTAGGGTTCGCCAATTATTACCGAAAGTTTATACGAGACTTTTCCACCATTGTGGCGCCTATTACTGCTTTCACCAAGAAGGGTGCTAACCCGTCCAAGTGGTCTGAAGAAGCCATGCAAGCTTTTCATCTTTTAAAACAGAGGTTCATCTCTGCGCCTGTCCTGAAACAGCCTGACATCGACTCTCCTTTCATCCTAGAGGTGGATGCCTCCTCCGTTGGAGTAGGAGCGGTGTTATCTCAGAGGGCTAAAGATGGCCATTTACATCCTTGCAGTTTCTTCTCCCGGAAGTTCTCCCCAGCTGAGCGCAACTATGCCATTGGCGACCAGGAGTTGCTAGCCATCAAGCTCGCTCTAGAAGAGTGGAGGTATCTGTTGGAGGGAGCTTCTCATTTAATCACCATACTTACAGACCACAAGAACCTTTTATACCTGAAGGGCGCACAATGTCTCAACCCTCGTCAGGCCAGATGGGCACTTTTCTTTTCCAGGTTCGACTTTAAACTCCAGTTCTGTCCGGGCTCTCAGAATCGCAAGGCCGATGCCCTTTCCCGCTCATGGGAGCAAGAAAATGAGTCAGAGTCTTCAGACAAGCATCCTATTATAAATCCGTTGGCATTCTCCACGGTAGGGATGGACTCTACGCCCCCATCAGGGAAAAGTTTTGTGAAGCCGATGCTAAGGAAGAAGCTCATGCATTGGGCCCATGCTTCCCGTTTTGCCGGACATACAGGTATCCAAAAAACCCTGGAGTTTATCTCTAGGTCCTATTGGTGGCCAACTCTGAAAAAAGACGTCTTGGAGTTTATTGCATCTTGCCCAAAGTGTGCCCAACATAAAGTATCCCGCCAGTCGCCTGCGGGGCAACTGGTTCCACTATCCGTTCCCCGTCGACCATGGACCCACTTGTCGATGGATTTCATTACAGACTTACCCATGTGCAACAAGTTCAATACCATCTGGGTGGTAGTTGACCGGTTCACCAAGATGGCACACTTCATTCCTCTCACCGGTCTTCCGTCAGCTTCCAAGTTGGCTCAAGTATTCATACAAGAGATCTTCCGACTCCACGGTCTTCCTGAAGAAATTATCTCAGATCGAGGAGTTCAATTCACAGCCAAATTCTGGCGAAGTTTATGTCAAGTCCTCCAAGTCAAGCTAAAGTTTTCCACGGCTTACCATCCTCAGACCAATGGTCAAACCGAGAGGGTGAATCAGGACTTGGAGGCCTTCCTCCGCATCTATGTGTCCTCCTCTCAAGATGACTGGGTTCAATTACTTCCCTGGGCCGAGTTCTGTCATAACAACCAGTATCATTCTTCATCTTCTTCAACACCATTCTTCACCAACTTTGGATTCCACCCTAAAGTCCCTGAGTTCCAACCGCTTCCAGCAACTTCTGTTCCCGCAGTGGATATCACCTTGCATCAGTTTGCCAATATCTGGAAGAGCGTACGATCAGCTCTGCTCAAGGCATCGTTCAGGTACAAGAAGTTTGCGGATAAGAAGCGTCGAGCAGTTCCTGCTCTCAAGGTGGGTGATCGGGTATGGTTATCCACGAAGAATTTGAGGTTAAGAGTTCCCAGTATGAAGTTTGCACCTCGCTATATCGGTCCGTTCAAGATTGAACAAGTCATCAATCCTGTTGCTTACAGACTCCAGTTGCCTCCCTTCTTAAAAATACCCAGGACATTCCATGTTTCCCTGTTGAAACCGCTGATCTTGAATCGGTTTCATTCCTCACTTCCTCCAACTCCGAAAGTCCAAACTCAACGAGGCGTTGAGTATGAAGTGGCCAAGATCCTGGACTCACGTCACCGTTACGGTCAACTACAGTATCTTATTGACTGGAAGGGTTACGGCCCTGAGGAACGTTCATGGACCAATGCTTCTGATGTCCATGCTCCTGCCTTGGTCCGGAGATTCCATTCCAAGTTTCCTCAAAAGCCAAAGAAGTGTCCTGGGGCCACTCCTAAAGGGGGGGGGTGCTGTCACGATCCGGGTATCTGGACGCCATTTCTTACCCATCAGATGCCTCCTAAGGCTGGCTCAGCGCTCCAGGACCGGATCCCATCTGTTATCCTAATGTTCACATTCCTGCATCCTCTCCTGTCTCTCTGAGACGCTGTCACAGTAACGCCTTATTACATCTGGCATGGCGTCTCCCGCGGCCTCCGCCGCCGTCCCTGAGCTTCTGCATGCAGAGTGTCAGAGTGGCGATTACGTCAGCCACGGCCTCCGCTGTGTCCGCGTGGTTGGATGTGCACTTGTCAGCCTGGCGTCTCCTGTCTCCAGTGGCCGGCGCCGCCATTACTGTTTTCATTACCACATGGATTACAAACCAAACTTCCCTCCAAGTGTCTGCATGGGCGCAGCCATCTTGGATTCTGTCAGCTGATCATTTCCTCCAATCTGTTGTCAGTATTGTTAATCTGCATAATTGCCTAGCCAATCCCTTCCTTGCTGCAGGTATAAATACACTGTGCCTGAGCAAGGAAGGCGTCAGTGCTTTGGTTGTCAAACCTAGTTCCTGTTTGTCTCTCTCCTGTGATTGTCTTCCAGGTTCCAGCTCCTGTCTCAAGACTTCCACCATAGAGACCCGCACCAGCATTCCACCTGCGGTGTAGCCTGACTCTCCAATCCATTGTGGATTCATCTGTTTCCAGCTACAGCATTACCTGCTTCCAGCTCAGCTTCCAGCAGAGTACAGCTTCCCTTAAAGGGCCGGTGTCCTTTCTACACTTTACCACTCTCCACCGGTATTATTATTTCTCCGCTCTCAAGTTCTACATTTCAGTTCATATTTCATCGCTCCCAAGTTCATCTATTATTTAACCGGTTCCAGCCAGTATCCACTCCGTGCTAACAACAGTCTGGTTCCAGCCAGTATCCACAGCAGCTGTTTTACCTTCAGCAACCCAGCTTTTCCTGGAACATCAGCTGGCACAATCCTGGGTTATCTCCATTGCTACAGTCGGGCCTGGTAAGGACTTTCCATCTAGAAGATTATAAGAACTATCTCACACTACCAGTGCCCTGTGGCTCCTGCCATCCTGTAGTACCCAGGAACTGTATTTATTATTTGCTGACTTTTACGTTTTCTTTTACTGCTGCTGTGTTGCGGAGTTGTCATAATAAACATCATTGACTTTTATCCAAGTTGTCGTGGTCACGCCTTCGGGCAGTTATTATTCATGTTACTTACATGTCCAGGGGTCTGATACAACCTCCCAGGTTCCGGTACATCTCAGCCCCTACAACTGAGGCTGCCTCCCGTCAGCTCAGGCCCTCAGTTGTGACAGGGGATTTGTGATTTAGAAGAATGCACAGTTCTTTGCTGTGCTTTTGCCAGCTTAAGTCTTTTCATTTTTCTAGCGAGATAATGAGTGCTTCCATCCTCATGTGAAGCTGACCCGCTAGTCATGAGGAACATAGGAGAGGGCCTCAGCCGTTCCTTGCCACTCCGTGTCGGAAATGGCATATTGGCAGGTTTACGCTTCTCCTCAGACGCTTTTAATTTTGATTTTTGGGTCATTTTACTGAACTTTTGTTTTTTGGATTTTACATGCTCTCTACTATGACATTGGGCATCGGCCTTGGCAGACGACATTGATGGCATTTCATCGTCTCGGCCATGACTAGTGGCAGCAGCTTCAGCACGAGGTGGAAGTGGATTTTGATCTTTCCCTATTTTACCCTCCACATTTTTGTTCTCCATTTTTTAATGTGTGGAATTATATGCCAGTAATATATCAATAGCAATGGCCTACTGTACCGTACTGCTATATATTATATACTGGTGGTCAGCAAAATTATGCACTGTCCTCCTACTATATATACTGCGCAAAACTTAAATGCACCACAGGTATGGATGGATAGTATACTTGACGACACAGAGGTAGGTAGAGCAGTGGACTACTGTACCGTACTGCTATATATTATATACTGGTGGTCAGCAAAATTATGCACTGTCCTCTAACTATATATACTGCACAAAACTTAAATGCACCACAGGTATGGATGGATAGTATACTTGACGACACAGAGGTAGGTAGAGCAGTGGACTACTGTACCATACTGCTATATATTATATACTGGTGGTCAGCAAAATTATGCACTGTCCTCCTACTATATATACTGCGCAAAACTTAAATGCACCACAGGTATGGATGGATAGTATACTTGACGACACAGAGGTAGGTAGAGCAGTGGACTACTGTACCATACTGCTATATATTATATACTGGTGGTCAGCAAAATTATGCACTGTCCTCCTACTATATATACTGCGCAAAACTTAAATGCACCACAGGTATGGATGGACAGTATACTTGACGACACAGAGGTAGGTAGAGCAGTGGACTACTGTACCGTACTGCTATATATTATATACTGGTGGTCAGCAAAATTATGCACTGTCCTCCTACTATATATACTGCGCAAAACTTAAATGCACCACAGGTATGGATGGATAGTATACTTGACGACACAGAGGTAGTTAGAGCAGTGGACTACTGTACCGTACTGCTATATATTATATACTGGTGGTCAGCAAAATTATGCACTGTCCTCCTACTATATATACTGCGCAAAACTTAAATGCACCACAGGTATGGATGGATAGTATACTTGACGACACAGAGGTAGGTAGAGCAGTGGACTACTGTACCGTACTGCTATATATTATATACTGGTGGTCAGCAAAATTATGCACTGTTCTCCAATTATATATACTGCGCAAAACTTAAATGCACCACAGGTATGGATGGATAGTATAATTGACGACACAGAGGTAGGTAGAGCAGTGGACTACTGTACCATACTGCTATATATTATATACTGGTGGTCAGCAAAATTATGCACTATCCTCCTACTATATATACTGTGCAAAACTTAAATGCACCACAGGTATGGATGGATAGTATACTTGACGACACAGAGGTAGGTAGAATAGTGGACTACTGTACCGTACTGATATAATACTGGTGGTCACTGGTCAGCAAAATTCTGCACTGTCCTCCTACTATATACTACAATGCAGCACAGATATGTAGCGTTTTTCAGGCAGAGAACGTAGATATTTTCAGCACACTGAGCACAGATATTTGCAAGCACACTGAGCACAGATATTTGCAGCACACTGAGCACAGATATTTGCAGCACACTGAACACAACTGAGAGAACGCTGCACGTCCTCTCCCTATCATCTCCAATGCACGAGTGAAAATGGCGTCGACGCGCGGCTCCTTATATAGAATACGAATCTCGCAAGAATACGACAGCGGGATGATGACGTTCGGGGGCGCTCGGGTTAACCGAGAAAGGCGGGAGGATCCGAGACTGCCTCGGAACCGTGTAAAATGGGTGAAGTTGGGGGGGGGGTTCGGATTCCGAGGAACCGAACCCACTCATCACTAGTTACGGATAGTAGATTCCATACCTATATATTGGTTATATATTTTTTTATTCTAAAGAAAAAGCACATTTTACAAAAGAGAAAAGAAAAGTTTAGTAAGAGTCTTGTGGGAAACTGACAGGCCGTCCTTCTCTTTCAAAGCTGAATGAGCACAGTTTCCCGTTTGTCAGCTTTTGCAATAAAGTTTTTGATTGATTAAAGTTGGTAACGAGGGGGGGGGGGGGGGGGGGCTTTGCAGCCTTTCTCCTGTAATCAGACCAAGCAAGCGAGACAGTCTGACAGCCACCGGGCTAACTTTGCAAACTCTTCCCAACTACAAAGAGAGGCAAGTTGCTGTATGGGGCCAGCTGACCTATTAAATGGAGTTTGCAAATACTCCTTGTGGGGATAGCAAATCTATAACTCTTCACTATTCAGCAAGCCCATTAATGCGTGGGGACATTTGTGCTATGAGTTGAGATTATGTGTTAAACGTAACTACTGACCACTCATCACCTGAAGTCTTTCAGTGGAGTCATGTGAAAATTCCTAATTAGCATTTATAGAACAGTGAGTCTTCTCAGCGGACCAGTATCTGCAGCTGGAAACACTCAGTTGAGGATACTTGCCGGGATTTTATATTGGTGAATTGTTGGATGTAATGTACTCTTGTTGTGTTGTTAAAAAAAAAGTATTCATTTCTGTGCATGCATTCTCTTAATGACCACTTAGCATAATTATCTTAAGAGATACACTGGGCTTGATTCAAAGGGGTAGATGAATGAAGCAGTGATAAGAGTGGAGAAGTGAGTCAGTAGAGAAGTTGCCTATGGCAACCAATCAGCTTTGAAGTAACATTTACCAAGTGCATTCTATAAAATTATATGTAGCAGCTGATTGGTTGCCATAGGCAACTTCTCCACTGGCTCACTTTTCTATACTTTTCATTACATCTCCCCCACAGTCTAATGTGATGACGATGTTTACAGAATTTAGTGATTTTTTTGCTACTGCTCCCACGTGAAAATCCATAAAAACTCTTAAAACACAAGCGGTACTCAGTGTGCACACATAACGTGGCTGTTGTGATTGAGATGCAGCAAATCAGAAATGTCTTGGAAAAGTTCTGAGCATTCCTGGGCAGTGACTGGGGCGTGGGTAAAGAGATGCACGGAGATGGCCCGTCTCATGGGAGTATTATGGGAGTGTTCAGGACATGACGTTGAAGTGTTTGCGTGCACAGATGCTCAATCAGTCACAGTGTAGGCCATTCTCAGAAGAAGAATCTTGACCTGCCATAGGGTGGTGCAAGTTTCCATGGTGCAACCGATTGTGGCGTCTAAAGTCGCACCAGATGATATAACAGCATTGACAGATGCTGAAAGTGGGCATCTCAGTCCTTGCACATTCAAGAGATGTGCGGTTCGGTTCTTCAGAAATCCGAATCTGCCTGAATTTTGTGGATCCAAACCAAAGCCCGCTGTGGATCTCTCAAGGAGATCCGATTCGAACCGAGTACCGGTTCATATCTTTCCGTGGATCGGAATCATATTTTAATTGTGAATTAACATTTTCGGATGGCAAAAATGACATGATTTTAGCTGTTTTTATGGATTTTGTCTATATTTTTTCATCAGGAATATCGTTGTTTTTTTTTTGTTTTTTTTAAACCATAAAGCGAACCCGAAACACTTGAGGGTGGTTTTGCAAAAACCAACAGACGATAATGAATTAAATCCAAAACGCTGGGGTCTGGCCACATCTCTAGCACATTCATATACACGGATGTACTGTAGGGGTGGGGAATTGTAGTGGCATTTGTATAACATTGCATACGGGTGACACACAGATGCTACTGCGTCCACCTATTAATCAGGCCCTTGTTGGGCTACACTTGCAGATCTTAAAGAATTTTCTGGAGAAACAAAGGCAAGATAGATCACACTGGTTACCCAGGTTTGGAAGGTTCTCTAGCAGAGATCTGTCAATGGGTTTCCCTAGTAGCCCCTGAATAAAGGATTAATCACAGTGCCGGCACTACCATCAGGCAAACCTAGGTAGTTGTTTAGGTGACAATTGTTAGGGGTCACCTAAATTAATGAATGGATGATATAATTCCAGTAATTCAGTAATTTTAATTCCCACTCAACAATAGTTTAATTTAAATGTTGATAAGATCCAAAATTTAATGAAGGATTGTATTCATGACAAAGTATGGTTACTTTAACTTTGAATAGATATAGCTTATCCTGTAGTCATATTTTTTGTGGAATTAACAGCATTTTGATTAAGATGACAGTCATTTTTCTTGATTGTAATTTAGAGATGTGCACTTGAAATTTTTCGGGTTTTGTGTTTTGGTTTTGGGTTCGGTTCCGCGGCCGTGTTTTGGGTTCGACCGCGTTTTGGCAAAACCTCACCGAATTTTTTTTGTCGGATTCGGGTGTGTTTTGGATTCGGGTGTTTTTTTTCAAAAAACACTAAAAAACAGCTTAAATCATAGAATTTGGGGGTCATTTTGATCCCAAAGTATTATTAACCTCAAAAACCATAATTTCCACTCATTTTCAGTCTATTCTGAATACCTCACACCTCACAATATTATTTTTAGTCCTAAAATTTGCACCGAGGTCGCTGGATGACTAAGCTAAGCGACCCTAGTAGCCGACACAAACACCTGGCCCATCTAGGAGTGGCACTGCAGTGTCACGCAGGATGGCCCTTCCAAAAAACACTCCCCAAACAGCACATGACGCAAAGAAGAAAAAAAGAGGCGCAATGAGGTAGCTGTGTGAGTAAGATAAGCGACCCTAGTGGCCGACACAAACACCTGGCCCATCTAGGAGTGGCACTGCAGTGTCACGCAGGATGGCCCTTCCAAAAAACACTCCCCAAACAGCACATGACGCAAAGAAGAAAAAAAGAGGCGCAATGAGGTAGCTGTGTGAGTAAGATAAGCGACCCTAGTGGCCGACACAAACACCTGGCCCATCTAGGAGTGGCACTGCAGTGGCACGCAGGATGGCCCTTCCGAAAAACACTCCCCAAACAGCACATGACGCAAAGAAAAAAAGAGGCGCAATGAGGTAGCTGTGTGAGTAAGATAAGCGACCCTAGTGGCCGACACAAACACCTGGCCCATCTAGGAGTGGCACTGCAGTGTCACGCAGGATGGCCCTTCCAAAAAACACTCCCCAAACAGCACATGACGCAAAGAAGAAAAAAAGAGGCGCAATGAGGTAGCTGTGTGAGTAAGATAAGCGACCCTAGTGGCCGACACAAACACCTGGCCCATCTAGGAGTGGCACTGCAGTGGCACGCAGGATGGCCCTTCCAAAAAACACTCCCCAAACAGCACATGACGCAAAGAAAAAAAGAGGCGCAATGAGGTAGCTGTGTGAGTAAGATAAGCGACCCTAGTGGCCGACACAAACACCTGGCCCATCTAGGAGTGGCACTGCAGTGTCACGCAGGATGGCCCTTCCAAAAAACACTCCCCAAACAGCACATGACGCAAAGAAGAAAAAAAGAGGCGCAATGAGGTAGCTGTGTGAGTAAGATAAGCGACCCTAGTGGCCGACACAAACACCTGGCCCATCTAGGAGTGGCACTGCAGTGTCACGCAGGATGGCCCTTCCAAAAAACACTCCCCAAACAGCACATGACGCAAAGAAGAAAAAAAGAGGCGCAATGAGGTAGCTGTGTGAGTAAGATAAGCGACCCTAGTGGCCGACACAAACACCTGGCCCATCTAGGAGTGGCACTGCAGTGGCACGCAGGATGGCCCTTCCAAAAAACACTCCCCAAACAGCACATGACGCAAAGAAAAAAAGAGGCGCAATGAGGTAGCTGTGTGAGTAAGATAAGCGACCCTAGTGGCCGACACAAACACCTGGCCCATCTAGGAGTGGCACTGCAGTGGCACGCAGGATGGCCCTTCCAAAAAACACTCCCCAAACAGCACATGACGCAAAGAAAAAAAGAGGCGCAATGAGGTAGCTGTGTGAGTAAGATAAGCGACCCCAGTGGCCGACACAAACACCTGGCCCATCTAGGAGTGGCACTGCAGTGTCACGCAGGATGGCCCTTCCAAAAAACACTCCCCAAACAGCACATGACGCAAAGAAGAAAAAAAGAGGCGCAATGAGGTAGCTGTGTGAGTAAGATAAGCGACCCTAGTGGCCGACACAAACACCTGGCCCATCTAGGAGTGGCACTGCAGTGTCACGCAGGATGGCCCTTCCAAAAAACCCTCCCCAAACAGCACATGACGCAAAGAAGAAAAAAAGAGGCGCAATGAGGTAGCTGTGTGAGTAAGATAAGCGACCCTAGTGGCCGACACAAACACCTGGCCCATCTAGGAGTGGCACTGCAGTGGCACGCAGGATGGCCCTTCCAAAAAACACTCCCCAAACAGCACAAGACGCAAAGAAAAAAAGAGGCGCAATGAGGTAGCTGTGTGAGTAAGATAAGCGACCCTAGTGGCCGACACAAACACCTGGCCCATCTAGGAGTGGCACTGCAGTGGCACGCAGGATGGCCCTTCCAAAAAACACTCCCCAAACAGCACATGACGCAAAGAAGAAAAAAAGAGGCGCAATGAGGTAGCTGTGTGAGTAAGATAAGCGACCCTAGTGGCCGACACAAACACCTGGCCCATCTAGGAGTGGCACTGCAGTGGCACGCAGGATGGCCCTTCCAAAAAACACTCCCCAAACAGCACATGACGCAAATAAAAATGAAAGAAAAATGAGGTGCAAGATGGAATTGTCCTTGGGCCCTCCCACCCACCCTTATGTTGTATAAACAGGACATGCACACTTTAACCAACCCATCATTTCAGTGACAAGTTCTGCCACACGACTGTGACTGAAATGACGGGTTGGTTTGGACCCCCACCAAAAAAGAAGCAATTAATCTCTCCTTGCACAAACTGGCTCCACAGAGGCAAGATGTCCACCTCATCATCATCCTCCGATATATCACCGTGTACATCCCCCTCCTCACAGATTATCAATTCGTCCCCACTGGAATCCACCATCTCAGCTCCCTGTGTACTTTGTGGAGGCAATTGCTGCTGGTCAATGTCTCCACGGAGGAATTGATTATAATACATTTTAATGAACATCATCTTCTCCACATTTTCTGGAAGTAACCTCGTACGCCGATTGCTGACAAGGTGAGCGGCGGCACTAAACACTCTTTCGGAGTACACACTTGTGGGAGGGCAACTTAGGTAGAATAAAGCCAGTTTGTGCAAGGGCCTCCAAATTGCCTCTTTTTCCTGCCAGTATAAGTACGGACTGTCTGACGTGCCTACTTGGATGCGGTCACTCATATAATCCTCCACCATTCTTTCAATGGGGAGAGAATCATATGCAGTGACAGTAGACGACATGTCCGTAATCGTTGTCAGGTCCTTCAGTCCGGACCAGATGTCAGCATCAGCAGTCGCTCCAGACTGCCCTGCATCACCGCCAGCGGGTGGGCTCGGAATTCTGAGCCTTTTCCTCGCACCCCCAGTTGCGGGAGAATGTGAAGGAGGAGATGTTGACAGGTCGCGTTCCGCTTGACTTGACAATTTTGTCACCAGCAGGTCTTTGAACCCCAGCAGACTTGTGTCTGCCGGAAAGAGAGATCCAAGGTAGGTTTTAAATCTAGGATCGAGCACGGTGGCCAAAATGTAGTGCTCTGATTTCAACAGATTGACCACCCGTGAATCCTTGTTAAGCGAATTAAGGGCTCCATCCACAAGTCCCACATGCCTAGCGGAATCGCTCTGTGTTAGCTCCTCCTTCAATGTCTCCAGCTTCTTCTGCAAAAGCCTGATGAGGGGAATGACCTGACTCAGGCTGGCAGTGTCTGAACTGACTTCACGTGTGGCAAGTTCAAAAGGTTGCAGAACCTTGCACAACGTTGAAATCATTCTCCACTGCGCTTGAGACAGGTACATTCCACCTCCTATATCGTGCTCAATTGTATAGGCTTGAATGGCCTTTTGCTGCTCCTCCAACCTCTGAAGCATATATAGGGTTGAATTCCACCTCGTTACCACTTCTTGCTTCAGATGATGGCAGGGCAGGTTCAGGCGTTTTTGGTGGTGCTCCAGTCTTCTGTACGTGGTGCCTGTCCTCCGAAAGTGTCCCGCAATTCTTCTGGCCACCGACAGCATCTCTTGCACGCCCCTGTCGTTTGTTTAAAAATTCTGCACCACCAAATTCAAGGTATGTGCAAAACATGGGACGTGCTGGAATTTGCCCATATTTAATGCACACACAATATTGCTGGCGTTGTCCGATGCCACAAATCCACAGGAGAGTCCAATTGGGGTAAGCCATTCCGCGATGATCTTCCTCAGTTGCCGTAAGAGGTTTTCAGCTGTGTGCGTATTCTGGAAACCGGTGATACAAAGCGTAGCCTGCCTAGGAAAGAGTTGGCGTTTGCGAGATGCTGCTACTGGTGCCGCCGCTGCTGTTCTTGCGGCGGGCGTCCATACATCTACCCAGTGGGCTGTCACAGTCATATAGTCCTGACCCTGCCCTGCTCCACTTGTCCACATGTCCGTGGTTAAGTGGACATTGGATACAACTGCATTTTTTAGGACACTGGTGAGTCTTTTTCTGACGTCCGTGTACATTCTCGGTATCGCCTGCCTAGAGAAGTGGAACCTAGATGGTATTTGGTAACGGGGGCACACTACCTCAACAAATTGTCTAGTTCCCTGTGTACTAACGGCGGATACCGGACGCACGTCTAACACCAACATAGTTGTCAAGGCCTCAGTTATCCGCTTTGCAACAGGATGACTGCTGTGATATTTCATCTTCCTCGCAAAGGACTGTTGGACAGTCAATTGCTTGGTGGAAGTAGTAAAAGTGGGCTTACGACTTCCCCTCTGGGATGACCATCGACTCCCAGCAGCAACAACAGCAGCGCCAGCAGCAGTAGGCGTTACACGCAAGGATGCATCGGAGGAATCCCAGGCAGGAGAGGACTCGTCAGAATTGCCAGTGACATGGCCTGCAGGACTATTGGCATTCCTGGGGAAGGAGGAAATTGACACTGAGGGAGTTGGTGGGGTGGTTTGCGTGAGCTTGGTTACAAGAGGAAGGGATTTACTGGTCAGTGGACTGCTTCCGCTGTCGCCCAAAGTTTTTGAACTTGTCACTGACTTATTATGAATGCGCTGCAGGTGACGTATAAGGGAGGATGTTCCGAGGTGGTTAACGTCCTTACCCCTACTTATTACAGCTTGACAAAGGCAACACACGGCTTGACAAATGTTGTCCGCATTTCTGGTGAAATACTTCCACACCGAAGAGCTGATTTTTTTGTTATTTTCACCAGGCATGTCAACGGCCCTATTCCTCCCACGGACAACAGGTGTCTCCCCGGGTGCCAGACTTAAACAAACCACCTCACCATCAGAATCCTCCTTGTCAATTTCCTCCCCAGCGCCAGCAACACCCATATCCTCCTCATCCTGGTGTACTTCAACACTGACATCTTCAATCTGACTATCAGGAACTGGACTGCGGGTGCTCCTTCCAGCACTTGCAGGGGGCGTGCAAATGGTGGAAGGCGCATGCTCTTCACGTCCAGTGTTGGGAAGGTCAGGCATCGCAACCGACACAATTGGACTCTCCTTGTGGATTTGGGATTTGGAAGAACGCACAGTTCTTTGCGGTGCTTTTGCCAGCTTGAGTCTTTTCATTTTTCTAGCGAGAGGCTGAGTGCTTCCATCCTCATGTGAAGCTGAACCACTAGCCATGAACATAGGCCAGGGCCTCAGCCGTTCCTTGCCACTCCGTGTGGTAAATGGCATATTGGCAAGTTTACGCTTCTCCTCCGACAATTTTATTTTAGATTTTGGAGTCCTTTTTTACTGATAATTGGTGTTTTGGATTTTACATGCTCTGTACTATGACATTGGGCATCAGCCTTGGCAGACGACGTTGCTGGCATTTCATCGTCTCGGCCATGACTAGTGGCAGCAGCTTCAGCATGAGGTGGAAGTGGATCTTGATCTTTCCCTAATTTTGGAACCTCAACATTTTTGTTCTCCATATTTTAATAGGCACAACTAAAAGGCACCTCAGGTAAACAATGGAGATGGATGGATACTAGTATACTTATGGATGGACCAGCGACTGCCGACACAGAGGTAGCTACAGCCGTGGACTACCGTACTGTGTCTGCTGCTAATATAGACTGGATGATAATGAGATGAAATTTATATATATATATATATAATATCACTAGTACTGCAGCCGGACAGGTATATATTTATTATGTAATGACTGATGACGGACCTGCTGGACACTGTCAGCTCAGCAGCACCGCAGACTGCTACAGTAAGCTACTATAGTAGTATGTATCAAGAAGAAAGTAAAAAAAAAAACACGGGTAGGTGGTATACAATTATGGATGGACCAGCGACTGCCGACACAGAGGTAGCTACAGCCGTGGACTACCGTACTGTGTCTGCTGCTAATATAGACTGGATGATAATGAGATGAAATTAATATATATATATATATAATATCACTAGTACTGCAGCCGGACAGGTATATGTATTTATTATTACTTCAGGGGGGTTGTACCAGCGCACTGGGTTGATGAGCTCGGCGAGCTGCTTACAAAGTAGGGTGACTGACCTACAGGAACAAGTAACGATTTATGGTTTGTAGCGCTCAACCTATATGAGTATGTAAATGATGATGCTGTGAAACCAAACGAAATTTCAGAAAAATATATTAAAGTTTTATTACTAAAGAACACAAATGCATACTTTGTGTACATGCATTGAGAAAATATAAAAATCAATCTATTTAGAAAAAGTCCTTGGTAGTGATGGGAATATTGTTGGGGATGGTCCAATGCTTGACCAGAGTTCTGGGGTGCACAACCAGATTGAATTGACTGTAGTTCTGATGATGTATGGTAGCCAGTCAATCCAGGAAACAGAGGTAATTAATTGTTTTGGGTGATTGAATGGAAACAAAGATAAAAAAGTAATGATATTACGAAAAAAATATATATATATGGAAAAAAAAAATATATATATATATATATATATATATATTGCTTGGAAAAACTATATATATATAAGTCAGGAAAAAAAGGGGGAGTCTGTTTAGCTGTGACCCAGCTGGTTATATTAAATCCGAATAATGATATGGAATAAAAGTCACTTATTGAGTAGTCAGCGGCGTCCCGCTGACTATTTGGCTCGAGCTACTGATGGTACCTGGCTTGCGGTGATTGCGGTGTTTCCCCGGGGTTCAAGGTGCGCCTGGTGCGGGGAGGGTAAGGGGACAGGGAGCACTGGACTAAACAGGCCCAGTGGGAAGGGATTCACCCACTCTGTCCTGGTTCGGACAGTGATGGGAGATCCGGCCACCACAGGGACTGATCTGGCGGCGATTAGCGGTGTGGGCTTGTTGAGAGCTGTCACCGCCCTTCGTCCGCCGGGACCGGAGCTGCTAAACCTGTCTCTCCCCCCTCCTCCGCTATTCGGCTCGACAAAACACCCCACCGGCTTACCTCTTCTCCTTCGGGTCTCTCTCCGTCGCTGATGGCTTCTTCCGGGTAGGGGAGTCACGTGACCCCCGCTCGGCTTTGTCTTACAGGATTTCCACGGCCCGTACTGTCTGTATGGTGTCGGTATGAGTGTGGTAGTGGATAGTAGATGCCCAACGCGTTTCAACCCTCTAGGGGTCTTCTTCCAGGGATTCGTATGTAATGTTCACAGGTCCTCTCACCCTTTAAAAAGGGGGAATGGTTCAGTCTCATTGGTTCACACACCGGTGTACGCCTTCTTGTGATTTCCTCTGTTTCTATTGGTCCATCTAAACCTCAATCATGTTAGATAAACATAGAATTGGAGCTTCGAGTGTAATCAGTGTGTGGGATGAGGGCGAAACTCCATAGGTTTTTTCTTATCAATATGGATTGTTAGTGGTCATATTAATTTACTTACTTTGTTGGTGGTGTATCCTAATCTCCCTGCATAACATCAATTTGAACATGGTTGTTAGTAGCATAAGCTCAGGTGTTAATGTGCTAATGCATTACTTGTTCTAGACACATGTTGCATTATCATAATTGTGTCTCCAAAAGTGAATGATTAATTGAGAGTAAAGCTTACTTTCTTGAAATTGGGATGTCACATAACTGGAATATAGTGGTATTGGACATGGTCAGCCTCATATAACTGTATGTATTTAATGGCGCTGACTCATATATGATTGATATAAATACGTTTTTCTCTTTCTTTGCCCATAGGGACGGGGGGGGGGGGGAAAGGGGAGGACAAATGGGGGGCAGAAAAAAGAGGAGGAAGGGCCTAGTATATGTTAATGTTATGTGAGTATGAATCTAATCTCGGATGCGTCATTGATTGCAAATAATGGCCTTCACTTCATTATCCAAGTTATGTCCCTGTGGTGCAAAAGTCTTGAGTTCAAATATCCATCTCAACTCTGTGGTATTCATGTGATGCAAAAAGTCTCCACCCCTCCAGTTTTGTTGTACTCCTTGTATGCCCATGAATTTCAGAGTATCTGGTTCACTATTATGCATTTCTTTATAATGTCGTGACAGACTATGATCTTCATAGCCCTTTTTGATATTCCTTATATGCTCATTTATTCGTATCTTGAGCGGTCTTGCTGTCCTCCCTACATACTGTTTTTTACATGGACATTCTAGGAGATAGATGACCCCTTTGCTGGTGCAGGTCAATCTTTCTTTCACTTGGTACTTCTTGTTTGTGGTATGTGATGTGAATTCTGAAATAGGTTGTGTGCTTCGCATTTTTGCGTTCCTGCATCCTTGGCAGAACCCGCAAAAATAGAAGCCACTTTTGGGAATGCTTCCATCTATACTGGTTTGTTTCAATGCTTGTGGAGGTATATGGTTATGAACTAGATTTTTCTTGATGTCTGGTGCTTTTCTAAATACGAACTTGGGTCCTGTTGGTAAAATGTCATTAAGGATTTCATCTTCTAATAACAGTGGCCAATGTTTCTTAATGATGTATCTTACTTGGTTGGCTTGTCCTGAATAGTTCGTTATAAAAGGAATATTGTTGTCGTGGTGTTTCTCTTTTTCTTCCTTGTCTTTGCAACTGAGTAATTTTACTCTGTCTATTGTTGTCACCTCTTCAATAGCCTGTATGACCTGATCAGTCTTGTATAGTTTGTCTGTGAATTTTACAGCTAATTCCTGACCTTGTGTGTGATAGTCCTCTAATTTTGAGCAGTTTCTACGTATTCTTAAAAATTGTCCCTTAGGTACAGTTTGAAGCCAGCTGGGGTGGTGCCAGCTGGTGGCCAGGATGAAGCTATTGACATCCACAGGTTTCTGGTAGGTCTTAGTGTGAATTTGTCCTTCGTCTATAAAAATGTTAAGATCAAGAAATTCTACACTAGTTTTACTGTAATTCGTGGTGAACTTTAGATTGTTGGTATTGGAGTTCATGTAGTGTAGAAATTCTGTTAATGACTGTTCATCACCCCGCCAGATGATTAGGATGTCGTCAATATATCGTCTCCAAAGCACGAGATTCGCCCCAAGCTCGGGGTTGGACCAGATGTTGAGGTCTTCCCACCAACTCATAAAGAGATTGGCGTAGCTTGGGGCGAATCTCGTGCCCATGGCGGTGCCCCTAGCCTGAAGGTAAAATTGGTTTTCAAACCAGACATAGTTGTGTCGTAATATGAATGTTATGCTGTCAAGCATAAAGTTTATTTGAGCTGATGTCATACTGTTGTCCTTGTGTAGATGATAATCTATGCTGGCTAATCCTTGATCGTGATCAATCACCGTATATAGGGATGTTATGTCAGTTGTGACCAACCACAGATCATCATCCCATTTGATGTCTTGTAGGAGGTTGAGGACATGTGTAGTGTCTCTCAAATATGACTGTTGTTGTTGAACATATGGTTTTAAGATGGTATCTAGATATTCGGAAAGGTGTGATGTCAAAGATCCTATACCTGATATTATGGGTCTCCCCGGGGGATGAGTGGAATTTTTGTGTACTTTCGGTAGATAGTAAAAGACTGGGATTATTGGATGTTGTGTGTGAATGAAGTCCTGTTCATGTTTGTTTAAGATCCCATTACAGAATCCTTTTGATATATGTGTCTCTAGCTGTTTTTTGAATTGTTGTGTCGGATCCTGACTTAGCTTGGTGTATGTCTCACTATCATCTAGAATTCTGTGTGCCTCTGTCAAATAGTCTGCTTTGTTTAGCACAACTATACCTCCTCCTTTGTCTGCGGGTTTGATTATGATTGAATGGTTATCTTGTAAATCTTTGAGTGCTTCCTGTTCCTTTTTTGTCATGTTACTGGTGGGTCTCTTGGTTCTGATTTTGTCTATGTCTTTCTCCACCATCTTGACAAAAGCATCTATTTGTGATCCTTTCATGTGACTTGGATAAAATTTGGATGGTGGCTTGAAGGTGGTGTGTTTGATGGTGTCTGTAGTAGTTAGTGTTTCTTGATGATTCCTAATGGCCGCTGGAGTGGTGGTTGCAAAGAATTTTTTGAGGGTCAATTTGCGTGTGAATTTGTGTAGATCTAAATAGGTGTGAAACTTGTCAATTTTGTTTATTGGGGCATATTTGAGGCCTTTGTCTAATAATATGACCACTAACAATCCATATTGATAAGAAAAAACCTATGGAGTTTCGCCCTCATCCCACACACTGATTACACTCGAAGCTCCAATTCTATGTTTATCTAACATGATTGAGGTTTAGATGGACCAATAGAAACAGAGGAAATCACAAGAAGGCGTACACCGGTGTGTGAACCAATGAGACTGAACCATTCCCCCTTTTTAAAGGGTGAGAGGACCTGTGAACATTACATACGAATCCCTGGAAGAAGACCCCTAGAGGGTTGAAACGCGTTGGGCATCTACTATCCACTACCACACTCATACCGACACCATACAGACAGTACGAGCCGTGGAAATCCTGTAAGACAAAGCCGAGCGGGGGTCACGTGACTCCCCTACCCGGAAGAAGCCATCAGCGACGGAGAGAGACCCGAAGGAGAAGAGGTAAGCCGGTGGGGTGTTTTGTCGAGCCGAATAGCGGAGGAGGGGGGAGAGACAGGTTTAGCAGCTCCGGTCCCGGCGGACGAAGGGCGGTGACAGCTCTCAACAAGCCCACACCGCTAATCGCCGCCAGATCAGTCCCTGTGGTGGCCGGATCTCCCATCACTGTCCGAACCAGGACAGAGTGGGTGAATCCCTTCCCACGGGGCCTGTTTAGTCCAGTGCTCCCTGTCCCCTTACCCTCCCCGCACCAGGCGCACCTTGAACCCCGGGGAAACACCGCAATCACCGCAAGCCAGGTACCATCAGTAGCTCGAGCCAAATAGTCAGCGGGACGCCGCTGACTACTCAATAAGTGACTTTTATTCCATATCATTATTCGGATTTAATATAACCAGCTGGGTCACAGCTAAACAGATTCAACCTTTTTTTCCTGACTTATATATATATAGTTTTTCCAAGCAATATATATATATATATATATATATATATATATTTTTATTTTTTTTTTCATATATATATATTTTTTTTGTAATATCATTACTTTTTTATCTTTGTTTCCATTCAATCACCCAAAACAATTAATTACCTCTGTTTCCTGGATTGACTGGCTACCATACACCATCAGAACTACAGTCAATTCAATCTGGTTGTGCACCCCAGAACTCTGGTCAAGCATTGGACCATCCCCAACAATATTCCCATCACTACCAAGGACTTTTTCTAAATAGATCGATTTTTATATTTTCTCAATGCATGTACACAAAGTATGCATTTGTGTTCTTTAGTAATAAAACTTTAATATATTTTTCTGAAATTTCGTTTGGTTTCACAGCATCATCATTTACATACTCATATAGGTTGAGCGCTACAAACCATAAATCGATATATATTTATTATGTAATGACTGATGACGGACCTGCTGGACACTGTCAGCTCAGCAACACCGCAGACTGCTACAGTAAGCTACTATAGTAGCATGTATCAAGAAGAAAGAAAAAAAAAAACACGGGTAGGTGGTATACAATTATGGATGGACCAGCGACTGCCGACACAGAGGTAGCTACAGCCGTGGACTACCGTACTGTGTCTGCTGCTAATATAGACTGGATGATAATGAGATGAAATTAATATATATATATATATATATAATATCACTAGTACTGCAGCCGGACAGGTATATATATTTATTATGTAATGACTGATGACGGACCTGCTGGACACTGTCAGCTCAGCAGCACCGCAGACTGCTACAGTAAGCTACTATAGTAGTATGTATCAAGAAGAAAGAAAAAAAAAACACGGGTAGGTGGTATACAATTATGGATGGACCAGCGACTGCCGACACAGAGGTAGCTACAGCCGTGGACTACCGTACTGTGTCTGCTGTTAATATAGACTGGATGATAATGAGATGAAATTAATATATATATATATATATATATATAATATCACTAGTACTGCAGCCGGACAGGTATATATTTATTATGTAATGACTGATGACGGACCTGCTGGACACTGTCAGCTCAGCAGCACCGCAGACTGCTACAGTAAGCTACTATAGTAGTATGTATCAAGAAGAAAGAAAAAAAAAACACGGGTAGGTGGTATACAATTATGGATGGACCAGCGACTGCCGACACAGAGGTAGCTACAGCCGTGGACTACCATACTGTGTCTGCTGCTAATATAGACTGGATGATAATGAGATGAAATTAATATATATATATATATATATATATAATATCACTAGTACTGCAGCCGGACAGGTATATATATTTATTATGTAATGACTGGTGACGGACCTGCTGGACACTGTCAGCTCAGCAGCACCGCAGACTGCTACAGTAAGCTACTATAGTAGTATGTATCAAGAAGAAAGAAAAAAAAAACACGGGTAGGTGGTATACAATTATGGATGGACCAGCGACTGCCGACACAGAGGTAGCTACAGCCGTGGACTACCGTACTGTGTCTGCTGCTAATATAGACTGGATGATAATGAGATGAAATTAATATATATATATATATATAATATCACTAGTACTGCAGCCGGACAGGTATATATATTTATTATGTAATGACTGATGACGGACCTGCTGGACACTGTCAGCTCAGCAGCACCGCAGACTGCTACAGTAAGCTACTATAGTAGTATGTATCAAGAAGAAAGAAAAAAAAAAACACGGGTAGGTGGTATACAATTATGGATGGACCAGCGACTGCCGACACAGAGGTAGCTACAGCCGTGGACTACCGTACTGTGTCTGCTGCTAATATAGACTGGATGATAATGAGATGAAATTAATATATATATATATATATATATATATATATAATGTCACTAGTACTGCAGCCGGACAGGTATATATATTTATTATGTAATGACTGATGACGGACCTGCTGGACACTGTCAGCTCAGCAGCACCGCAGACTGCTACAGTAAGCTACTATAGTAGTATGTATCAAGAAGAAAGAAAAAAAAAAAAAACACGGGTAGGTGGTATACAATTATGGATGGACCAGCGACTGCCGACACAGAGGTAGCTACAGCCGTGGACTACCGTACTGTGTCTGCTGCTAATATAGACTGGATGATAATGAGATGAAATTAATATATATATATATATATAATATCACTAGTACTGCAGCCGGACAGGTATATATATTTATTATGTAATGACTGATGACGGACCTGCTGGACACTGTCAGCTCAGCAGCACCGCAGACTGCTACAGTAAGCTACTATAGTAGTATGTATAAAGAAGAAAGAAAAAAAAAACACGGGTAGGTGGTATACAATTATGGATGGACCAGCGACTGCCGACACAGAGGTAGCTACAGCCGTGGACTACCATACTGTGTCTGCTGCTAATATAGACTGGATGATAATGAGATGAAATTAATATATATATATATATAATATCACTAGTACTGCAGCCGGACAGGTATATATATTTATTATGTAATGACTGGTGACGGACCTGCTGGACACTGTCAGCTCAGCAGCACCGCAGACTGCTACAGTAAGCTACTATAGTAGTATGTATCAAGAAGAAAGAAAAAAAAAACACGGGTAGGTGGTATACAATTATGGATGGACCAGCGACTGCCGACACAGAGGTAGCTACAGCCGTGGACTACCGTACTGTGTCTGCTGCTAATATAGACTGGATGATAATGAGATGAAATTAATATATATATATATATATAATATCACTAGTACTGCAGCCGGACAGGTATATATATTTATTATGTAATGACTGATGACGGACCTGCTGGACACTGTCAGCTCAGCAGCACCGCAGACTGCTACAGTAAGCTACTATAGTAGTATGTATCAAGAAGAAAGAAAAAAAAAACACGGGTAGGTGGTATACAATTATGGATGGACCAGCGACTGCCGACACAGAGGTAGCTACAGCCGTGGACTACCGTACTGTGTCTGCTGCTAATATAGACTGGATGATAATGAGATGAAATTAATATATATATATATATATATATATATATATAATGTCACTAGTACTGCAGCCGGACAGGTATATATATTTATTATGTAATGACTGATGACGGACCTGCTGGACACTGTCAGCTCAGCAGCACCGCAGACTGCTACAGTAAGCTACTATAGTAGTATGTATCAAGAAGAAAGAAAAAAAAAAAAAACACGGGTAGGTGGTATACAATTATGGATGGACCAGCGACTGCCGACACAGAGGTAGCTACAGCCGTGGACTACCGTACTGTGTCTGCTGCTAATATAGACTGGATGATAATGAGATGAAATTAATATATATATATATATATATATATATAATATCACTAGTACTGCAGCCGGACAGGTATATATATTTATTATGTAATGACTGATGACGGACCTGCTGGACACTGTCAGCTCAGCAGCACCGCAGACTGCTACAGTAAGCTACTATAGTAGTATGTATAAAGAAGAAGAAAGAAAAAAAAAACGGGTAGGTGGTATACAATATTATATATATATTATATACAATTATATATATATATATATATATATATATATATATATATATATATAAACTGGTGGTGATTATTAAACTGGTGGTCAGGTCACTGGTCACACTATCAGCAACTTGCAAGTAGTACTCCTAAGCAGACAATCACAATATATATTATACTGGTGGTCAGTGTGGTCACAATGGCAGTGTGGCACTCTGGCAGCAAAAGTGTGCACTGTACGTTATATGTACTCCTGAGTCCTGCTCTCAGACTCTAACTGCTCCCCACTGTCAGTGTCTCCCCCACAAGTCAGATATACATTATACAGTCACACTATCTAGCTATCACTTCAGCAAGTAGTAGTACTCCTCCTAATGCTCCCCAAAATTACTACTGTGTCTCTCTCTACTCTAGTCTCACTCTCTTCTTTTCTTCTCTATAAACGGAGAGGACGCCAGCCACGTCCTCTCCCTATGAATCTCAATGCACGTGTGAAAATGGCGGCGACGCGCGGCTCCTTATATAGAATCCGAGTCTCGCGATAGAATCCGAGCCTCGCGAGAATCCGACAGCGGGATGATGACGTTCGGGTGCGCTCGGGTTAACCGAGCAAGGCGGGAAGATCCAAGTCGCTCGGACCCGTGTAAAAAAACATGAAGTTCGGGCGGGTTCGGTTTCCGAGGAACCGAACCCGCTCATCTCTAGATTGTATATGTCAATACTACTGTATCATAGCATTTGCTAAGTGTTACATAAACACACACATAGGGGGGTATTCAACTGTTTGAAAAGTCAGTTGGGGGTCTGTTTTTTCCTAATAGACAGGAAAAAACAGACACCAAACCGTCTTTTCAAACAATTGAATCCCACCCATAGAATAGTATGTAACATATACAAGGGTAGCAGAGACCACATTTTCGTGATCACCAGTCAAAGTCTGGCAATCAGACCACAAGAAGGTGCATGTGGTAAATAAAAATTTGTGGGACTCATACCAGAATATTAAAGGGACCCACAAAGTTTCCAGGGTTGAACACCCATGGTCAATATTGGATGGCCACTTAGGAT
This sequence comes from Pseudophryne corroboree, assembly GCF_028390025.1. Lineage (NCBI taxonomy): Eukaryota > Metazoa > Chordata > Amphibia > Anura > Myobatrachidae > Pseudophryne > Pseudophryne corroboree. Next base: position 82,574,473 of record NC_086452.1, read on the forward strand.
TGTAATACTGGAAGCTCAAATAGGCTTTTGATAAAGCCTTCTATTTATGGGGAAGGGGGGCATCAGGATTAGTACACATGCTGACATATACTACTGGATTGTTTGGAGGACCTTCCCAATTTGTCCCTGGAGCGCATCAGCGGCCGTGCCACTATCACCACCCTGGGTCCATCTGGGAGAAAGTCGCTGCAGTGCAAAGCGGCAAAGGAATACAGTGACTGAACAGGTGGCCACCTGTGTTTCTGCCGAACCTGGGACCTTTTTACAACATAGTAGAAACAAATGTGTCAACTCCAATAGGCGCTTTACCAAGTGACATGTGAATATGGAAAAAGCCGTAGAGATGAAACCAAAGCCAACAACTTAATGTGTCTTGGGACAAAGTCTTACTCTCAGAGTTTCACACAATTCCTTCACAAAAAATATTGTGTGTTGGCTTACGAACTTCACATTTCTACCTCAAAGTCTCCTCATTGTTTCACTGAGAGCAAATAAAATGGTGCTTACAATTCCTCCAATCCAGTCCTCCAGCCTGTATGTCTCAAGAACACCCTAATTGTGCAATACCTCCTGATGAAGGTTAAAAAATGTAATCACACATTTTTACAACAGCCAGGACCATCTGGTAATTATTGCAGTCCCTCTACACTTGCTGGTCCGACGCTACATTTTGGGACCTGTAGTTCCACATCTAACTTTATAACATCTGTGACTTTCATATATTGCCTATTGACGCATTTTAGTTGAAGAATCCAACACAGCCATCCAATATTGACTTTTTTTTACATCAGTCATCAGTGTGATAAACTATTTATAAGGGCTAAATATTATATGGAATTTTTATCATTATTTTTATGGTGATATTATATATCGAATTTGATGTTTTCACATTAATTGGTTTTATTAATAATATCAGCATGCCTTGACATTTACTGCCCTACTAGTGTTATATGATATATTTATTCTTCATATAAGAGCATTTCCACATTGTTTTTCTTTGTATTTTCCCTGCTTAGATTGAATTCCTTCAATAAATCCAATATTTGGGACTAGCTGCTATTTTATTTAATGCTCTAATAAAGGTTGATATACTGTATCACTTTACAATTTTATTATTATTATTACCTCAGAGGAAATGTTCTTTCCTTTTAGAACACACACCCGTCCTCTTCCTTCCCCTTCCCTCCCTTACCTAGCTCCTGCCTCCATTCTGCCAGTGGTGTAGCCAGTTGGAGAGCAGGGAGAGCATAATACTTGTTACTAGTATTGCCTTAAACTTGCATGGCCGGATCCAAGGAGGGGCGACAGGGACGGTCTTCCCGGGGCTCCCACACTATAGGGGCCCCCACACTCTCCCTCTGAATCGCACATGCACCAGCACTGAAATCGGAGCACACCATGATTCAGCTATGTCTCTGATTTCCCCAGTACATGGGCGCATGGGCCCATACCACAGCATTCCCCCAGGTGGGCCTTTCATGGCCCAGTCCGACCCTGGGTAACAGTGTCACCTGCAGCACACAGCAGCCAGAGACAGTGCTGTGTTTGTATACTATAGGGGCCTCCACAAGTTTGTTGTCCGGGGCCCCCATAGACCTTAATCTGGCCCTGCAAACTTGTTACCAGTGGTGCCTTCAAATACAGTAGAGACCATTTTTAACACTGAGATTCAGAACTGAGCTGAAGAATACCCCGTTCTCAAACCTAAACCTGTACATACCTGTGAAATTTGCTTCCCCTGCAGAGCAACATGGCTTTGCCACACACGTATTTACCAGCCTGAATCCCTTTCACAGTGAGATAATATGTTGCGTCTGGTCTTCACACTTATAGCCACTTGCAATAACTTTGAATTTGTCAACTAATATAAAAATGTCTGTAACTCCAGATAATTAATTCAGCTGAGTTAATTGCAGTTGGAAAACAAGTGTTTCAAAGTATTGTCTCACTGTGATAAGGAGTCAGGTTGGCAGGAATGGAATCAGCAGGGCAGTTCCTCCCGTGATGTGAGATGAACATCTTGTCTTAGGAGGTACAGTGATGGAGGTGGTACTCTCTGGGCTCTCAGCCTGCTGCTGGAGGTGGTACTCTCTGGGCTCTCAGCCTGCTCCTGCTCTGTCAGACAATCACAACACACACTGATTGCAGGAAGGAGCACAGTGTGACGCCAGTGAAGAGCGCGTCTTTCTGCAGTCGCTACATTAGCAGCTCAGTGATTGACAGCACGAGTAAGGAAAATATAGGAGAGTGAGAGTGTTTCCTCTCCTCACTCTGCCAATGCAATAGCTGCAAGCGGAAGTACAGGTGGCTACATGTCACACTGCGCTCCCGCCAACAATTTACATCACAATTGTTGAGAATGATGTATGTGCATGTGTTGTCATTTGCAGAGTTACTGTATATAGGCACAAAAAAGTGGATGACGTATACTATAAATAGCCCAGTTACTTATCCAGTGGTTTTGGTTTATTGAAATATCACAGGTTCAGCAGTACTCACTGTTACATGTACTCTGGTGATGGATGGAGCTCATAGCGTAGAAGGGTTTCATACAGCTCGCCGGTGAGTTTATACTGCAAACGGGTCTCTCTGGAGCTAAACATAGAGACTTGTGTCTCCACCATCACCTGTGACACCATTGGCCAGCTGTGTGACTTATAGGGTCGTGCAAGTCAGCTGCCACAGTTCCTATCAAGAGGCCAGGAAATCTTCAGACGGAGATCGTGGCCTTGTCACTTTCCCAAAATGTGACACGCCTTAATTTTAGGAAACAGCGGCTGTTGGCGCCCCCTCCCTGCCCCCAGCTGGCAGCAGACTGTCAGTCACTGACAGTCTGCAGCCGATCTGCTACTGATGTCACAGACTTGTATTACACATGTGCAAAATACCAAACATCAGTAATTTGCACTATGTGCCACATCTCCAACCACATCTGCATTAGGTCCATGGTGCAGCAGCACATCAGATTCAAGGTCAGAACTCCCTGGGTCCTAGTGTCCAGCACGTATGCACAGTAAGGAGCTTTTTTAACATCCATGACCCAATGGAGGAACAAAAGTTTTTTTTATTGTTTGATTATTGATTTATTGTTATGTCAGAAGGATATATTCAGTGTTTCTACATTCAGCCTAGACAGCTTAAGGAGAAGAAAAATATCTTAGTGGATCTGTGTAAACTTACAGAACGAGCCTCCAGACTTCACTTATCTAGCCTGTTATCCCATAGAGTGCTCACTGGATCTCTGTGGCCACTAGGACTTGATGCAGGTTGTACATGTTTACAACAAGATGGTGCAGTCAACAAAGACATCTACAGTATGTATGACACAAGCTAGCAATACAACAACCCCACATACAGCATAATGGAATTATCTACCATGGAAGCATTCATGGTAAAATAAAATACCTACACAATAGGTAGACAGAAATGGGGTCCAGCTCCTCAACTGATGAATCCTTTCTTTGGCTCCAGTTTGCACCTGTGTCTATGGCGCATAATGCATCCAACTCACTATGGG